>NC_049981.1:18762166-18925337 GCF_000003815.2 Branchiostoma floridae | reverse complement strand
TTTTTGTTTTTTTTTTATTTACTGGACTAGTAGCCTCTGTGCCTTCCCTCTTTCCACCTCCTTGCGTTGAGTTTCCTGGGCTCCCAAACTCGCTCACTAAAAACGTTTTGCTGTTGTTGAGAAATTGAGTATGGGAGCCCCGGTAAACGACTTATAATATGATATAGGAAACAGGGTACTAAACATATTTTTTTGCTATGGATTTGAATATCTCATCAATTAAAAAATCATCTTTCAATGACAAATCCCTTGGTTGTACTGTGGGTTTGTAATATGTTGTGAAAGTCCAGCTGGAACTTTGCATTCCAATCACAATACACAAAACAATTAGAGGACCAGAAACAATACAATGATTATCACAGTTGGTTTCAAGCTGTCAACAGATCTTTAACCCTACACTCCCTGGCCAAGGTTAAGGTGGGACCTGGTACTTCTCATGGAACAATTTGGTGTCCATGAACTCTGCAAAGTTTAAGACTGCAGGTCATTGATGTTGGGAGGCTGGCATTTTTAGGTTTAACCATTGCTATCCAACTTTTATGTCCACCAGGTTGTTGGATACTGTTTGGCCCTTTGAAAACTGCCTTGCCACCAATAGATCTGCTTGGAGATTGATTCAAATGTAGATTAGAATCAGTTCGCACACAACTCAGCATGCTTGAGGTTCAACTGCCTCTTCACCCAGCATGATGTATGTGTACTCCAAGCTTGAACCAAGGAGCTTTTATCAATATTTTGCTTTCTTGTGATGCAAAAAAAGAGATTGGATTTGTTGTGGATGTGTCGAAAAACATTATATATCTTAATTAATTTTTAAAAATATATATTTATATTTAGAATATCATTGCTGTACAATTTGTTCTCATAATTTGCTTTGTCTTTCCTGCTATCTCAGGATTGCAAACAATCTGTTTAGCAACACAAGTCTGTGAACTGTGACCTTGCATTAAGTAGCCAATCACTCACAGCAGGTGTATGAAAACTGACATGGTATTGGTAATCTGCTTTTCACAAACAGAAACTTTTCATTCTGTTGCAGGGCTGTCTCCAGCTTTAAATTTTTGTCCTATGTTTGCTTGTGAGCCAAATCCAGCCAATGTTGTTAGTTTTCATTGTTAAATCTGTTTTAGATCCATGCAACCTTATAAAAATTAATTTTTTTAGGAATTTCTGTATCCTAGTTTACTGGTAGGTTTTTCGAAGGGGTGGGGAAGATTTTTTTTATCCCAACATTGCAACAAACAACAAGTTTTGGACCTAGGACGAACAGAGGGACGGGTCCTGTAGACAACCTTGGGCTGTTATGATTTCCTATCAGACTTTTTCATCAGAGTCAGACCTGTTTTTCTTTCATTTAGCTGTGTAGGAGGCATGGAATGGGTATGGAAGGGGCATGGAATGAGTAACACTAGCATCAAATCTTATTAGTGGTAACCATAGTCCCTATGGCTTTGAGGTCTTATTGGACCCCTGTCCCACAGTGATCAGGTAACAGACAGAGTGGTTGTACATGCAAGTTCACCTCCTTTGGTCCCCTCTGATTGGCAACATTGTACCTATTACCTTCATCAAGAAGGTAATGTTTTTGGTGCCATTTGTGTATCTGCTTATTGCATAACCTGAGAAGCTGTGGAAGGATCCTTATAATATTTGATAGATTGGTTGAGGTGAGGAAAATGAAGGTCAAGTTTGATAATGGCTCCCTAGCAGTTTTGTAATGTACTGCAGTGGAATTTATGTTTCTGGTAGATAGCTCTTGGGGCAGACAGTAAGTGTTACAGGTTTTGGCCCACTATTTTTCTTTTTTCTTTTTTTTTTAATTACAGGGCACAATTTGTTTCAGGTTTTGAACTAGAATAGCTCATAAAGTGGTATGTACATAGCTTAGTATGATGTGTGTGACTACCAGCAAAATAATTCAAAATTTCATGCTATATGATATCCTTACCCAGTTTTGATAGTCTGAGATCAAGGCTTGTTAGGCTTCCGTCTGCTCCTACTGTAAGGCTTCTGTCTGCTCCAAACAGTCACTTCTTTGGGAATGATGGATCGCACAAGGCTATACACTGCTGGCAGAGTAATTTCCTTCTGGTAAAAAAACTCTCATGTTCTCACCCTTGATCTAGTGTTGAAAGGAAGCCAACCAAATGGGAAATGAAAAATGTGCCAACTGACCTTCATTTTTATTAGATTTAACCCATTTAACTTTGGGAGTATAAGTTACTATAAAAAAAAGTATAAGGTGACTGAATGCACCTGGAGGGGTAGCTGGGAGGTCACTGGGTACTGAGGTTCACAGACATGCCATAGATAACTACTTGCTACTCTGCTGTAGTCAGGGCTGTCTCCAGCTTTGAAATTTTTATCTGTGAACTTTTTGTTTGTTTTATTTTTAGGGACCTAGCCCATGTTGTTAATTTTTGTTGCTAGATATGCTGTTGGAAGTTAACAAAAATACAGTTTCATCATTTTCATGTTGATTACTCCAGGGCCCTTTGCACTTTTTTTTAGGGCAGTGAGTGTAGGGAGCCCCTGTTGTAAGCAGATGATACACAGCCTCATATTATTTTACACTGTTAACAATTTTTCTGCATATTGCTAGTTGCAGGTGGCTTATGAAATGTTGTTTCACAGAGCCTTTTATTTTGCTTTCTTTGAATAAGAAACATATGCTTTATATGTCATTGTTTTGATGGTGAAGATGCTAATATAAATGATTGATATCTTTTGATTTGTCTAATTGTCATTCATTATTGATTTGATTTATTATGTATTATTGTAAGAATGGAGTGATCAAATTTTGGGACTGCAGATCTGGATAAAGATCTGATCTTAGAGCTATTTTATGTAAGTTATGCACACTTGTGGGAATGCATAGCTCAACAGGCATAGACTACAGGGAGAGCAAACCCAAGACAAATACTTTTTTCTTTGGGTGCCAGACTCCCAGGGGCAACGTGGGGAGGACTTGTAACCAATCCTCCACTGCAGGTGCATCCAGACTTTGCCCCCCCCCACACACACACTAACACACACACACACACAAACACTCACTATCCATTTGACCCCAACTATCTTCTTGCCCCAAGGGAGGGGATCGAGGGGCAAGGGTTGGTCTTTCTCCTTGACTGAGGGAAGTGGATGGTGGGGCATAGTGGGATGGCTGCAAAGTCTGGGAGCACATGCAGTATGACTATGGGGTCTTAGCAAGTCCTCAGCTTGCCGCCTCTAAGAAGTCTGTCACCCAGGGTAATATTCTGCTCAAGCATACTGTGCTTGTATCCAATGTCATTCAAATCATGTCCCAGTCAAGTTAAGACCTGTAAAAGTTGGAAGGCAGTGCTGAGTTAGCCTGGTATTCAAACCTAGCATAGCTTCTGCTTCTTCTCCATCGGAGTCCGTTCACCACTTCTGCTAAACTCTCCTGCTCCAGGACTACAGGAGGGGGCTAGCTGAGGATATAGATTCATTTCGTCCAAAGAGACTTGGCGGCTATAATAAGTTTTGATACCAGGCTAGTGCTGAGTCACTGTGTGGGTGACAGCAAGGAAGGATCTTCTAGGCTTGTCCTTCCACAGTTCAGTCTACTTGGCTCCAGGCCAGTGTAAACCAGGTTACAACTAGTCATTCACTGTCTGATCCTCCAATAAAGTGATTTGCAACAGGATGCTGATAGTTGGAGGGGAAGTGTTTTTCCTGTGTGTGTGTGTGTGTGTGTGTGTGTGTGTGTGTGTGTGTGTGTGTGTGTGTGTGTGTGTGTGTGTGTGTGTGTGTGTGTGTGTGTGTGTGTGTGTGTATGTGCGTGCGCGCGCATGCGCGTGTGTGAGTCAAGTAGTTTCTGAAAAAAAAACTTTTCTTGGACTGCCAAACTATGGAACTCTGTGGATGACAACTGTTTCCCTCCCAAATTCAATCTGCAAGCCTTCAACTTATTCCAATGCCTAGAAGTGGTCATCTATGGCCTTGCATTGAACAGACCTGTTTAAAAACTGTTTCCAAAATGAAAGCCACAACAATTTGATTTACCTTACACTCTCTAATTGTACAATTGAATGTTCTTGGCACTACTCTCCAAGCAGAGGTTGATGAGGGTCTGCATGCTCTTTTACGTAAGGCGTAGGCAGCCTATTTTTATTTAATTCGTATAAAATTCGTAAGGAAAACCATCTTATCTACATAATTCGTAGCGAGGCGACCAAATTTAGCGTAATTGCGTAATAATTGCCAAATTTAGCGTAAATTGTTGTCGGGACCCTCATGCAGACCCTCGTTGATGGGTAAAATCATGACCTTTTCTTACATACCTTCTTTTTCTGTCAGCTAACCCCACGGTTTGGTAAGAAGAAGGTGATGATTTTCCCCATCAGCCTCTGCTTGGAGAGTACCTGTCACAGTATGTCTGTTATTATAAAATGTTGCTAAACTTAGCACTATACCACAACCATAGTATCACAATGTCTTTACTGCACCAGAAACAAGTTTGAACATACTAGCTAGAGGATGAGATGCACTTGTCTCAACTTGTTGACAGTCTTGAGACAGTGTATCATGATATAAATCATTATTACATCAAAGCACCACTGGAAAAGTCTTCTTTTTTTCTAGAAGTTATCATCAATCAGAAAAGTTATCATACACTTTTTTCACGGTCCAGTCTATGTATCAAAAACCTTTAAGATTGTTTTAGGTAACTTTGTCAATGAACAAATCTTTGTGAAATCCCTACATAGAAAAAAGTGGTACAGTCTGGATACTGGTCATGAGTAAGGGCTGGGGTCAGTTGCCTTGGGAACCTGATCCTAAGGGACAGGGACATAGTTCACATTTCAGAATGGTGGGGGCAGGCAGAGGCAGTGTGGGTGGGAAGGAGGACAACATGGGGGAACACTACAGGCCCACAGCCCATCACACCACCACCTCCTAGACTGGTAGGTTACTTCTGTTTGATGTGCTCTCTCTGCTGGCAGGGAGCCTGCGTTTTGCATTTTGCTTTGACTATTTGAGGCACGTCCTGAAGCCAACAAGGCATGCTGCTCAAAGGTCCACTGTTGACTGTACATCAAACATGCTCATGCCTTGGCATCAACAGATTCAGTGACTGTACGTACAGACCACACCTTTGAAAGTGCAGCTCAGGTAAAAGGAACATTTGGTAGTATTTTTGGTGCTGTTTGCAGGTAGATTTGATATTTAGTGCATGAAATACACAATTTCGTCTGTTATTTGAAGGCTTTATTTGAGCATTATATGTGTGTGTTTGGGGGTTGGGGGCTCCATATAAGGACTGTAGTGTTTCAAGTCACCCCAGGACACTTTATTTGGGATACTACCTCCTACTGATCATGGAGACAAAACACAAAGGAGAGATTCATCCCCACTTCCTTCTGATTAGACTTTATGGACTATTTTCACATAATAAATTTTGTTGATGTTATTAATTGGTACCATAAGATTGGAGAACATCAGAGAAAGATGAGATATAATTACATTCAGATGATGAGAAGACAGTTTGTAGATCTAGCGTGCATTTTCCCCAGAATACCAGTAGTATTTAATATTAGTTTACTCTCAAAAGTTAAGCTGAATAGAAGACCTGCTACAAAAATGTGATCATCTTAGAATTGAGGCACTTTGTTCATTAGAACACTTCCTTTGTGGCTGGTTGACAGAAGTCTTGGTCAGAAAAGACCAGATCAAATCCATTCACTGTGGTGTATTATGGACAATGATTGATCCCTGTTTTCAGTCTATGTTGGCCTGGGAGAGGAATAATCTCTTGCAGTGGCTTTGTTTTTCCCAGCTGCATTTTTTAAAAACCTACTTGTATCCAATGTAACATGGGAATAAGTTCGACTATGTCTGTAAAGAGCCTGCATTTCTTCAATGTTGGAAACTCTTTTGAAGTATGAAGCATATATAAATCACTGGGTCACACACAGCAGGTTGCCACATAGCTGGAAAAGTTGTAATGGATTTTGTCCTGTCTTGGAGGTCGACCCAGCATTTTCCTGTCTAGGTTAGCCACTATCTATTGCGCAGATTGGAACAGCCTGTGTTAATTTGGTGCCAGGATAATCTCTGACTGACTAATTCCCTCGTATTTTCCTGTTGACATTTTTGTGGCAGGGCTAAAAAGCTTACTTCCAGGCTGCTGGTGGACCTTGAGACCAGGTCTGGATGTGATTACCAGGTACCTCAGCATGGCCAACTGTCCAAACAAGATCATGGTTAAACTTGGTCTTCTCACGGGGTGTTCTAGGTAGTGCCGGCAACCTATAAAACATCTTTATCAAGACCGACCAGTTCTACATGCAGCTATTTGATGCTGCAGAAAAGGTAATAAACGCAATATGTAGCCGCCTCACTAAGAATTACTTGAATAAGACAACTTTTCCTAGCCCTACAATTAGTACAAATTACTGGAAGTCAAAATAGAGGCTGCCCCTGCCTAGCACATTACAGGCCCTCTAAACTTGTGTTCTCAAAAAGCAGCTTGAACTCTGTGTGAGAAACAGATTCAGTAGCAATTGATTGAAATATTTACATGTCAAATTCAGGTTGCATTTCAGGTTATTGTATTTTGCTGTCAGAAATATTGCTGTGTTGGTCAGGCTGTTTTGATATAAGCAAAAGATTTACCTGGTATGGCTGATGATCCAGGATGTGCTTTCATGTGTTATTATGTTGTTAAAAGTCATGAAATTTACTCCAACAACCAAGCTTTGTTTGTCAATGCTGGTTGTCTGTCTGGCTGGTTTTATATATAATTAGTCTGACTTGGATGGTGGATCACTTTGAATAGATAAGTACTTAATATGTCATAGTAGAGAGCAGGATTCAACACCCTTAGACAGATTAGAATCAGGATCTGTCCATGGACAATCTGTGATTCTTCTAGTATTGATTGCATTTGCAATCTGTCTTAGAACAAACTATAGTGCAAAATGTAAATTGCAGTTGGGAATAAGATACATCTTAGGACAATCTGCGGTTTTACTGCGGTCAATCTGCGGTTAAACAATCCTGATTCCAGTTGTTTTATTCAATCTGACATCGGAGAGGCTTTGATTCCAATATAATATGTCCGAGGACAGTCTGCGATTTTCTTGAATTCCAATCGCTACAATGACATGTAATATGTCAAAGCCAGCTAATGGAGCAGGGATGTGTGTTGTAGAATTGTGTTACAGTCGGAGTTGTCTAGAATCTCTAGATAGGAGTATTTTATTCCAGTTTGGAAGGAGGCTAGAGTAATATGAACAGTAACGTTAATGTTTGTAACGTTATTTGTATATTGTTGGGTTTAAACTGTGTCATGTAATTTTTAATGTGTGTCCAGGGATACCTGAAAATCAGATCAATGGATCTGAGGTATTCCCCTGGTAAAATAAATAAACTTGAAACTTGAAACTTGAACAGCAGGAGTGCCTTCCACTGTACACATCTCAGCAGGGTTTGGCCTTAATTGCTTGTCTGGCAGTCCCTCCAAGGCTGAAGCGTCCCGCCAAGGCTGAAGCCTTCTCTCCAAGGAGAACCAAAATGTCTAAGAATAGAAAGAAAAATATGAAGTTGCCTGCTTGGTGGGGACAGTTTGCTAAGGTCACAATAGTAGACAATCCTGTAAACATGGTATACTGAACAAGTTCTTGTGACCTGTTTCTCAGATCCCATGGCATAGCACCAGACACCCACTCCATAGGATGCCTTGGGCCTTCACTAATTATCCAGCTCTGTGTAAATAAATAGAAAGGGTGGTCAGCAGGAGACTCTGTACCACTGGTGGGGACACCTTGGATTGGAAGGCAGTCTTGGGAAGGAAGTAAAACGTATGCATAAGAACATTCACAGTGCCAACAATGTACAGTATATCCTTTGGTAGTTTAGTGTCACATTTTGTTTGGTTTTGGAGACAACTTTGATACACAAACTTGGTTCATTTCATTTTTATGTAAGTTAGGGCATCCCTCAATAGTCAATTGCTTGGCAAGTATTTGAGAAGTGTTTCGAATTGGGCAATTGAAGGGTTTGTTGCCAAGGTAAATACATATATTCAAGGATCACATCAGGAGGTATATTTAGTTTTAAGACTATTTGTTTTGATCTCTGCCTGGGCTCAGATTAATATGTCCTTCAAAGGTATTTTTTAACCTCCTTGGTCTGAAAAGTAAGTGTGGAAGGTCCTCTCTAGTATTCAAATTTCAGCCTCGACAGCCACGATATAAATCTCCAAGTAGATGAAGGAAGGCAATAATTGTACCCTTTCGCAAGCTCCCTTTCTTCCCGCTGCTACATGGAACTGGTAGAAAAGTTATGTTGGCTCCTGCATCTGCTTAGAGATTACCACAATATACTCATATGTACTATAATGAGCAGTTACATATGCCTGTTGTGCTTCAAATGGTCAAGGTTTGCCTCTATGGGACCCTGGGAAGCTGTGCGACCTTGTACAATCCAGCCCTGCTGTCACCCTTGTCACATTCCAAATGTGCAGGTATGTAACATATTTCATAATTGATCATTTCTAAAGGACTGCTGTGCTCACAATATAGGATTGGAGTAGCAGTCCATTTCAGTAATGCAAACCATGTACTAAGGCTAGCCCCCCAGCTTCTATATATTGACTGTCAAGGACGGGCCAATTAGATAAGAAATACCACACAAGTTCATTTGTGGGTTTCAAAGGATGCACAAACATGCAGCTGTTAAGTCTCATAAATCACAGAATGTATGCATTTATTTACTGCTTAGGGCTGTTTTACTTTCAGATAGGCAAAGTGAAATCAAGGGTCCTGAGTGTATATTTAGAAATGATCTGAGTATATTAGTTTATGTAATTTTTTTCCTTCCAAGAGCAACCTTGCAGTTGGTATAGCCGAATCTAGATCAAAGGTCTTAAAGTGTACTCTGAAGGTCAGGGTTGCTTTGGCACATCATGCAAACACTGTATGTGTGGTCCTGAACAGACACCAGTATTAAGGCTTTATCTTTATTGTTTGACCTTAAGAAAATGTCTGTAGATTATAGTCAGGAAATAGTTGCTTTAGCTGATTTCTTACAATGCAAGACTTCAATAGTCTTTATCGCTGAGAGTTGATGTCCTGGTGCTCCATAAGACTGAAGGCATAATGCTAGGAATGCCAGTCATTCTGACCACCAAGGGAATGCCAGCCCTGTCTTTGAATTGAGATATCAGGTCAGAAACAGTTAAAGCCCAGATTTCCCTCCTATATGTGATAAGTGTTACCAGTTATGAATGTTATTTCTATATTAATCAATTAAGTCTAGCAAAAATGTTGTTTTAGAACCACCAACGAAACTATCATCACAGTTAGACCGTTTTATGCAAACATTGTTCAGTTCATCTGCCAAGATGTCAGATCCTTAAAACGTTTGTTGAAACCAGTCATTGTCAACATGCTGGGATCTTTTTTGCCAGAAATCCTAAGCTTTGATCAAGTTTAAAAGTCTAACCTAATTGTTAAACTTTTCGAGGTGATTTCATGTTCCTCATTCTTGCGTTGACCATCAGTGTTACAGTAATGTTCTGTACAGTATGTAACAGTAGCACTTTAAAAAAAACAGGGAACACTGAAATTAAATCACCACAAACATTTACACAGTATCATTTTTCATAGTGATTATACTCCTCTTCCATGTCATGTTTATTTTATTCATTTCATTGTAGTCCCAACTAGTTTTAATTGTTAAAAACTTTTTCTAAAACCTAAAAAAAGATTTTTTTCTTAATATTTTTGCCAATCTTCTTCAAGATTATTCCTAGACCATTGCATATACAAATGATTGCCTGCAGTGTCTCTTGCCATAAAGCCAGGCCAAGTCAGTAACTTCCTGGTAGCCTTGAAGTCGGGTAACACTCCATTACATCCCTGCTATTGGGTGTATGTATAGAAGCAGCAGACCATGCAAGGCCAGGGTTAAGGCCATCTTTGTCATGGCTTAAATGCCAAAGGTCATTGTTGTCATCACTGCAGGAGCCCATCCTTCAACTGCAAGGAAAGACAAAGGAACAGTCTAGATTTCTAGGAGCTTGGGTGCGAGCATATCAAAGAGGAAAGTTCAGTTGTAGGTGTCAGCTCTCCCTTTCCTTTCCCAAGTAGTACTTTAGTACTACAAAAAGGAGAAGTGTTTGTGGTGCTTTCATTTCTTGGTTTTCATGGTAACTTCTTACAGGGAACTTAAAATCGCTGCGACCTTTTCCACTTAAGTAGTAAAACTCTGCTTGACAGTTCTAACCTCGCCCCATTCTTTCCCTTCTGCAAAATGAAATCTCTGTGAACATTTCTCTCTTGACAGCATTGGTTCGATGTGAACTGAAGTGTCAATGCTACTTTGTCTGTGGCAGACCCATCACATAAGGCTAATCCCTGCTAAGTGGTAGTGATATGATAAACACTAAAACAGATTGATTCGAACACGCCAAAACAAATAAGTCTGACATCCTGTGTCAAATAGATTCAAGGTCAAGAACTGGCCCCAAGGTCACAAAGCTAGAGACCCATTGGAAGGACTTAGCACTAACATAACCATAAGCTGGTACGAAAACTGTTTTGTTTTTATTTTTACGACGCAATCAAGCACCAGCTTAATTTAATAGTTAGGTTAGACATCCGAGTAATGAGATACTCAATTCAATACAAAAGTTACTCAAGCAACTGGAAACCTTTTTATTTTAAAATGGTCTCTTGCTGATGAAAGACAGTTGGTGCTGTCATTCTAAAACATCAGACCATGATTTTCTTGTAACTTAGGTATTGGATACTATCAGTTAGTCATGCAAATGTTGTGATATATATAATAGTATCAATATTGGTAATGCTTAGTACACAGAAAAGACAAATTGTTAAGACTCAGTCAGAGGGGATCCTATATGTTTGAGGAAAGCCTTGGGCATGGGCATGTGAAAGAACCCACCACACAAGTTGTCGATAAGAGCAATGGTGTGGGCAGGCCAAAACATTGGCAATACTACTGGCATAATACCTTGTCTCCAGTCAAATGATATGGTGTCATTTATTTTATTTCCCCTTGGCATCCAGACAGGAACCCAGATGGTACCACTTGAACTTACACCACAGTTGTGCCAAAGTAAATGAGGATGTGTGGTAAATCTAAACATCCACTTACTTTTGTATCAAGTTATCAACTATGGTATGTGACATCAGAGATGGTTTGGCAGTTAGTCACAGTCACAAGGTCATCACTACAATGTTTCCTTTTGTTAACTGTACCGGATGTTAATTTCAATGTCCTATTAAGATATACCAATCTATTTCCCAGACAATCTTTTGAAGTTGTCATCTTGTGGGATGAAAAGCTGCTTTGATGGAACCTTATACAGAAAGCCAGATCTTGAAGACATGTACTACTCATAAAGAAAGCCAGATCTTGAAGAAATGTACTATGATAGCACAGGTCAGGAATCTGACCTTCAGGATATTAGGACATTACAAAGATGCCCTGTGCATGACAGTGTCCCCCTCTGTTGTTGCACTTGTAGCCTGGTAACCATACCATTGTGAGCTCCTCATACCATCATTATCGTCCTGGTATGTCTTTGGTGCTGGGATTGTACCCCATCCACCCAGGTCAGATAGGAAAGATAGACTATATAAAAAAAAAAGACTATTACCTAGTAGTAGGCCAGCAAAGCACCCTAAGCTGAACCATAGAGAATGGTTAGCAGGCTACTGCTCATGTAACCAAGCGCTTGTTGGATCCTACACTGCCCATGGCACACGTCCGCACATGGCTCCTCATGGTTGAATGCCAATTTATTTTTGCCATCAGCCTTGAAATAGAACAGCCAGCCATGTAGTGTCACACTTGTAGCTGGGATGGGCTGTTAGTTACACCAGCACCAAGTGAATCGCATGAACAGATAATGTTATGATTTTTCTGCCAGAAAGATGAACTGTTTTTGGCGGTCTTGTCCATTCAAAAGAATGGTATACCTGTACTATAGATATATGTGACTGTAAATTTAGGAAAAAGGGAGTTTGTTTTATTTTTTTTCCTTCTTCATACAGTTGCCATCAAATGTAAGTATACATTATTGTGTTACTGTTCCATGCCTTCCCAAAAATTGTATATTAAGCTATTTTTAAGAAAAAAAATGCAGTATAACAATTTCAATTTTCAAGCTTTGATAGAGAATTTATCATACTATTCATAAGTACATTTGGTAGTTGTAGGAGCAGTTTTCAGATTGGCTGTGTATAGAAAATAATATCATATCCAGCCCTTCATGGTGTGGGGAAACCTTGTCACCATTATTTGTTGTGTCTGGAAAAGCAAATTATGGGTGGTGCTGCTGTAGATACGGCTCTTTGGGTCTTTTCCTCTACAGCTAGACTTGTTCTATTAATAATTTGGCCTGGGAAAGGCGTCTGTAACTGGCCCGCCATCAAATACTTCCTGATACAGTAACATGTCTGGATTTATGAGCAGGCGCTGCTTTGTGTGTGCAGGAGAGAAAAATAACTTTATCAGAATAGACACTGCTGTGAGGCAAGGACAGCTCATGATGGACACCAACAGTTGTCACAACCCTGGTGGTGTATCTGCTTTCATGGGGAGGATTGTCAGTTTACTGGGCCAAACCAAATAGATGTTTCAGCTGTGAAAGAAAATAAATAAATACACACTATCACAACTGATATGAGTTACTTTCAGGATTGGTGATGTAATCTATGATTGGAAGTATTAGTAAGTCAGAACATGAAATGAAATATTTTCCATTTTTCATACTTTTATTTCATCTAATATATTATTCAGTACTGATAGTGATAGTGAGGTGCATGATAATGACAAAGGCAAAATCAATATTATTCAATAGGGAGTTAGGGAGGAAAACTGTGAACAGAAAACCATGCAAAAATTTCAAGAATTACATAACTATGAACAGAAGAAATGGAGTAAATTTAGTAGATGAAAGTCCATTTTGTAATTCTGAATCTGGTAAACTATTTATTTACTAAATAGAGAGAGTAACGTTAACTCCAGTAAAGACATGAACAGGCAAAGACAACAAACAACGAAATGCTGCATTTAATGATTGCTAAAGCCCTTGTGACTTTTCTGGAAAAGAAATTTCATAAGTAAGGATTGTGAACACTTCTGTGTTGACCCTCACATGAAAAAGGTGCCACAAGACATTTCTTTTCCCTTTCCTATTGGCTACCTTTGATTACTCTTGTGAGTGGGGTCCCTTCCAGCCATTGTGGGAATTGCTGTTTTGTTGAACAACAATTGACTCACTCAGCCATCCTGGGTGGTCTTTTACTCATTATGTTTACTATGAACACAGACTCAAACCCATAATTAACTACAATAACAAGTAATGAAAGCATTAGTAGATATCAATTACAACCATCATGGTCAGTATATATGGTAGTGTCAAGGTAGAGTTATCTTTGCACAGAGTTGCAAAATGTGTTTTGTTTCCATTGTATATTTCTAAATGGTATACATTGTAGGTATAGTGGTAAAGGTAAAGTCAAGTGTGGCTTCACTATGGCTGTTGTATTCAGCCAGGGCTGAAACACACCAAGTCATCCCTGCTCCTTTTGATAAGTGACTGTTACATTCTTAAACATTCAGCGGTTTGATGTTATGAGCTCCTTTATTCAACTCCCCATCCAAAAGAACTAGCAGCTAAATCCAGCTGTTGCAATATTGTTGTATTTTTGCATGTTTTAAACCTGTTGAAGTTCAAGGGTTCATATATACTGGCAATGGTTACTGCACCTGACACCTGAGCTCCCTGATACCTTTCTCCAGTCTTATTTCATTAATTAAGCATAAACACTAGGCACCAAGGGTCATTGGTTTTACTAAATGGTATTGATCTTGCTGCACTCAGAAGAACTTGCTTATTGTTCCACTGACTTTGTTGTAAGGATATTCTACTCCTTTCTTTTTTTTTTAAATTACATGTATTATCATATGGTAGATTATTGATATTCATTGATATGCCAATATTTCTCAGTTACTGGCAATGAACAGTTTATGTCATGTAGGAAAGCCCTACCAGTATCACGGAATGCATACAGAAAAATACAGATATACAGAAACATCAATTATGCAAATTAGCAACTAATTTCTATACTTGCAGTTAATTACTCATATATACCTAGATTGTAAATAGGAGCCTACTTTTAATATTAGTACAGTGGGCATATGCAGTTGTCTCCTTATAAAAAGTGTGATTAGAAAACAAAGCCTGACTACATTAGCCCTTTATCAGCCCTTCCACTGGTGGAGGAGGAGACCCATCAGCCCTAATCTCCAGGCAGGTTTACAGGTACTGACAGGTGGCATAAAGGGTGTCAGCTGGTTACCCATGCTTCTAAAAGGTTGCGTAACACACCCAACTTCAAGTTTTGCTCTTGTCCCTCTCCCACACACATTCCTTCCTGCTCCCTAGTACCAGGCTACTGGGTCATGGTGAGGTCAACCATTCAGCCTCTGCTCTTGTAGGTTTATTTGGGGGAGTTAATCTGGAGGAACCAGGGAAACCTAATGCAGCATCTGGCCATTACCTGAAATCAAAACAACATGGAGGCACAACTGATGGGTCAGGGAACCTAGACCTGCCTCCTACATCATTGGTTTTACATACTTTAGGCCATACTGGCTTGATTACAGGGATGACATCATTGTGCTTTCTTTATTTGTCTCTCCTGCAAAGTTGTCCAGTTACTACCAGGTTACACTCCCAGCCCTGAGGCAGAAGACCCAGCACTTCAATTTGAGTCAAAGAAGCTGCATAAAATGCGCGCACTTTGGCCATGACAGACATAGATGCTATAAGGAAGACCTTGATAAGAATTATACAAAAATGGTACAAGCGTGCAGCATATGGAAACAACGAAACTTGACCTTGATTGGTCGGATATTGATTGTGAAAACCATCGGCATCTCTAAGTTGATCTATATTTGTTCAGTCATGCATGTCCCTCCCCAATTTGTAAAACAAGTAAACGAATACATATTCAAGTATATCTGGCGAGAGAAACCTCCAAAAGTAAAAATGAAAACTCTGATTGGCAAAAAATGTCAAGGTGGACTTAAAATGATCGATTTTAATGTAATGAACAAGGCCTTAAAAGCCATATGGATTAAAAGATTTGTAATGGACCCATCAAAAGAAAAAGAGCACTTGTTTGCAAGATGGGGAGGTTTCTTGATTTTCCGATGCAATTACGCTACTTCTCAGTTAGATCTTAACGACATGCCCCTATTTTACAAAGATGTTTTAGTTGCTTGGGAAGAAGTGATAGGATACGAACCCAAAACACACAGACAAATATGTTCGCAAGTTTTGTGGAACAATAGATTTATTTTAGTAAAGAATACACCGATATTTTACAAAATCTGGATAGATGCCGGAATTATCTATCTGAATGATTTGTTGTACGAGGATGGATCTTTTCTTACAAACAAAGACCTACACAATTTATATGGTTTGACCATGGATTCAAGACAAATATTGAATTACAATTCTATAAAAGCGGCAATACCAAAAAATTGGAAAGATAATATAAAAAACAATGGAAAAAAGTGCGCCTCTAAAACTATCATTGAATACACGGAGAGAATCCATCCCCTCACAACAACATGTAAGCAGATATACGATACCCTTATAGAAAAACAAGTTGTACCACCCACTAGAGAAAACGAAATCATACGAAAAATTGGCAAAGACAACATCGAGAAAGTTTATACTACCGCCTTTATTGTCACTAAAGAAACCAATTTACAATATTTTCAGTACAAGATAATTCACCATTTCCTACCTACAAACAGCTGGTTAAAAAAAACAAATCTAGTAAAAACCGACCGATGCAATAACTGTAAGGAAAAACATACCATAGTACATTTATTTGTGTACTGCAAAGAGGTTAAAATTTTTTGGAAGCAATTCTGTCTTTGGTGGAGGAGCTACGAAAACCAAGATATAGTGCTGGATGAAAATTTGATTGTGTATGGTGTATGCTGTCATCGTACTGCCAGTACCACACTTATATATTATATTCTCTTGGCGAAATACTGTATATACCTATGTTATGTGAAAAACATGAAACCAAACTTTGCGCATTTTAAGAACAGGGTAAATAATAGTATAGAAATAGCCTTGTAAGGTGACACAGTCTGATCACAACTACTTTTATGTATTATAATGTTATCTGATTGTTATGTGAATGTATTGTTATGTAAATGTTAATAAAGTTTGAAAAAAAAAAAAAAAAAAAAAAAAAAAAAAAAAAAAAGAAGCTGCATAATGAGCACAAGTATGCTGTGAATTCCTAACAGAAATATAAAAAAATGGATACTAATGTTATAGAATGAAATTTCCAAGGTCAAAGAATAGGGATGATGGGTATCGAAATGAATCAAATGAGTAGGTTGATGCAAAAGAACAGCAGTTTAGATTTCATTGTCAGCATCAGTTTTGGGGTGCCCAGAGGATATCATCCATATAATCAAAGCAGTATGGCCTTACACCTCACAAAGTAACAAAGATCTTCCTTCTGGTCTAGAAGCTTGTTTTGCCCACCTGTCCCAAAGTACATCCTGCAGCTCCCTGCTGTAACAGTTAATCAGCCTCATATTTCAAGTTCAGGGTTATACTACATACACGTGTGGTACTGATGTACATCTGGGTTATCGAAGGTCTGGAGATTGAAGGACTGAGCTGTCCATGCTGGAGGCATAGTTTCCCTTGGTGACTGCCTCCACCTTGTCAGGAGAAAGATAAGCTATCATCAATCAGAAGGTTTCCCACCTGTACCCTTCCTTCAATAACAACTGCGCATGCTATAACCAAGGAGTTTACAGGGAACCCCTATGTTAGCTGGACTGTCCTTCATTGTAACCAGTCATTGTTGTCCTGTAAGGAAGGTAAAGAGATTACCAGAACATTGGCAGGTAAATCCTTTTGTTGTGCAACAAAGTGCAGCAGCATCTATTATTTTATGTTGCTGGTGATTCTGTCTGGGTTTTTTTTTTCATCCATGCCCCTGCTCTTCCAATTAGATGTGCTACTAAGTAAAATGTACCTCCATCAAGAAGGTTATTTTCTTTTAGTGTTTGTATCTGGATGAACACCATAGTTCAAGAAGCTATGGATGGATTGACTTGAAATTTTGTATTGTGGTTAGGTCTTACTCTATCAAAGAAACGATTACATTTTGGACCCCATGGCAGCTTTTTATGATTTTGTATTCTACAGCATTTGTCCACCTTTCCTCTGTACCAGCTTTATTTACAGTCAAGTCAGGTCAAAGAACTTGCGGTTTACAACCTTACCATGAAGGAGATCAAAGTCACAATACAGACAGCTTGTAGTCATATGCATACAGTAGGAACAGTTTGTTTGTATGGCAGTGTTATTCAGGACTGTACCAAAGTCCTGGGGTCAGAAATGTTGATACCACAGTTGAGTTTACTCTGCAGTTTCCTTTATGGTTATTGCTGTAATAAACATAGATAAGATATACAGGATCACATGGTAAGGTGTTTGAGCTGTAGCATGGTATAGAGAGGTCTGTGTACTCTCTGCAGCCCGCCACATCTGGTCAAGTTCCGTGGATCCAGAAGTTTTATTTTGCCACCTAAAAAGTTGTGAAAAGAAGATTATCAAATATGACCTGTCTGCTGATGTTTGAAGTGTCCTGCCTTTCCCAGTCTGCCTTTTTTTAGGAATAGTTATGACTTTGCCTGCTGCCATCACCTGTATGTCAATTCAATATAGATTGTACTGAAATATCCTACTCAGCCTTTATATAAAAGATGTCTTGGGAGATTTTGCATCACTCTTTCCCCACCTTTCCAATGACTTCGACTACTGCTAACCTTGAACGTCCCCAAACCGTTCCATCCTGCCACCCTGGTTAGTACAGGTTGTCATGTTTGAAGCTGTCAAGCAGTAGGCAAATATTTGATTAGAAACACCCTCGTTTTTCTAACATGTCCCTTACTTCTTATTCACATAAATCATTCCACATGCCTCAGATGCCTGCTGTCTTGAGCTGGATCTCCACCATCCTCAGTGTCAGGTCAGATTTATAGTGAAGTATGGAGGCATAGTATGGCCCTTTGTCACCATTCATCCACTACACAAGTATCTGTTGTTGCAGTGATAGGGTGAGAAAAGTCAAGAATATGTGATTTCTTAAGTTGTCATGTCATGCTACATGGACACAATGTTTGTTTTCTTATCCCATGTTTCAACTGCAAGCAATGTTTGTATTAGTCTCCAAGCAGATCCTACAGTGCCATGAGATAGTCAAAACTGGCCAAGGAGTATAACCGGCTAAGGGAGTCAAGGCGGAAGGCGGAGATTAGTTGCTATAGAGTAGAGTAGTTGCTATTATAAGAGTAGAGTAGAGTAGAGTATGATGCAGGTAAATCACAAAGGTAACACTATACATGTCTTAGCTACAGCTCACATGTTTGGCTGATGATCCTACTGGATGGTACTCCCCAAGGGTTTCAGATGGCAGCTGATGTCTTTTTAAGCATTTTTGTCCTATCTGTCCTATCTGACAAAAAGAAATCTGAAAACCCAACAAAAATGCCTAAAAAGACATTCAAATACAGCTGGAGCCTTAAAGCTCTGCTTGGAGAGTAATTGCATGCTACAGTGTAGAATTCTCTTCCTGAGAATCTGTGGTCAGTCCAAATGTTGCTCTTATCAGCAGCACACAGGGTTGTAAGGCTGATCCTGATGGGAAATGATAGGTCCTGGCCCAGAGCAACATAAGGCTCACAGATGGCTGGGGGGAGGTCAGGGGTCACGTACCTGGGTCCTTTAGCACCAATTTAGTCTGGAGATGTATGTTGGCTGTAAGCAGGCGGGAGCAAACTTTAATGGCAGAGGGGTCAGAAAAGGCCACATTCCAAACTCCAGGTATGGCCCTTTGTCCTATATGCCATTGCTAATTATAACACTTGACCTACATACATGTAGGATCACAGTAATCTTTTTCCGACAAACTTTCCTCAGTCGTCTGCCTGGTGAAGCCATGGCCCAACAGCAAGAGTGAGGTAAACCTCCAAGTTGTATGTTGCTTGCACAAGGAACAAAGGTAGAATTTTTCCCAGCAGGGAAGTGACGGCTTTGCTTTATTAGTATATTTGGCTGTAGTCCTTGAGCTAAGGGGTTTAACATGCAAATGCAGGAGTTTAGTTCCTCACTAATGAATTTTCATGTTGAATGGCACGTTTGAAGGAAACTTAACTTTGCACCATGGCTCTGCCTCCACCCATGGCATACAATGTATATGGCTGTCATACAGAAGGTAACCAGTAACCAATATTTCATTTAAACTTTTAAAGATCTTTGTAGAGGGCACTGCCATAGCCCACAGTCAATATCAAATCTCACTTGTCCCCTTCCAACTAGTTCCATCCAGGGGCAAGTCCTGGAGCCCACACAGCAAACCTGATAGCAGAAATGGTTGCCGACTTCCCAGTGGTAGAATCCTGACCCTAGGTATGACCTTGTCCCTGTGATAATAAAATGCAGGTAGGTAGAGACACCAACATGGAAGCCAGCCTTCCTGTGATGTATGAGTTTCTGAGCCAGTTGAAAGTGAAGCCAGCCATCTGTAACAACAGGGCCTGCTGGGAGTAGCAGACTGGTATTTGTACTACCAGACTCCTTCCTTTGGACCAGCATTTACAAGGATTAAAGTTTGTTTCCAAGAAATGACAGACTTAAGGCTTTTTAAGGTTTCTCCAACGAGTTAAATGTACTTTGTACTCCAGATGGAGTGTGTTAGCCTTGGAGCTGCGGAACATGTGAGTAGGTCTTTCAGTAAAGGGTGACATGATGTATTGGTGTGTTCATTGAAAACATGTATGATTCCTACATATAGTAGGGTGAAACAAGCTCCTGTGTCTGTATATGCTAATCATAAACTGGCCTAGCCATTTCTACTATTTCAACCGTGATTGTGACGTGTTTCAAAGATTGTTGTTGCCAGCTTCAGTATTATCTTATCAAGTGTGGGTGTTGAGTGCCAGAAGTGGGTTGTAAAGTAGTGCAGGTATTTTCTTCAGGAGTACCTGTCAATGGTTTATGATGAAAACATAGCTACTTGTCCTTCCAGTATACCGCCTAGGTTACTAAGGCTAGGTACAAAAGGTATATGCTATATTTATATATATACAAATAGATGTCATGAATATTTTCACTTAGAAGTCACATTAGTGACATGTAACATTAGCTATCATATGTACAGTAAGCAAGGATTGGAATTCAAAGCTAACTTAAGACCCTTTCATAGTCATTTGTCGCTACCACCCTGTGTATTCCAGAAGCATGCATGGTCTTATTTCAGGTACTTTGAAGTTCAACATACCAAACAACATTGGCTGGTCCTTCTCAACACAGCTGGGAGGAAAGTGCAACTGTCAGCTGTGGGTTGTAGTAATTGGAGCCATGAAACATGTGCATTGTTTCAGGCAGCCCTATTACACCCCACCTATTCTCCTGACACCAGTCTTGTTTCTCTTACCTGACAGATTCATGGGACTGCCCACATCTTTAGGCATTTAAGCTGCAGTGTATAAATCCATCTGCTAACAACATTAACTCAATTTCACAGGCAACATTTCATTACTGACTTGGGCCTGATCAGTCAGGCCTAACAAATTCTTTGTACATCTTTGTAATCAAATATTCTAACATTTAGATTTCAATTTTAAGAGTAAGACTGTCAAAGTTGAGCTTTGTGAATCAAAAACATTTTATGTCAAAGACCACACTTTGGACAGGAAAAAACTGTATGCTATAATGTAGGATACAGAGTAGACAGAAATCATGTACTATAAGGTGTATGTTTAGAATCACAGACATGTGCAAAAGCTGGATTCAAACCAAGGATTATTCCATTACGATTTGTGCGAGCCTAAAATACATGCAAGTCTAAGGCCACAGCAAGTAAATTTTATGGATGACATCCTCTGCAGACTGCAAAAATAATGAGATAGGGCGAAAAAAAAACAAGATGGGTAAAAAAAACAAGATGGCAAATTTTCAAAATAGACGTTGTAACAAGACTTGAAGTGACAAAATATGGCATCACAGCCAACAAGGCATTCATTCCTGTATTTAAGAAGTGCACCAGTGTAGTTAAAGTGACACTTGTGTGGTAGACTGGTATCATTAAACATGTTGGCAACTACACTCATAGCTTTCATAGTTGTGCCACTTTTACAACTATCCATCAAGTTGCACCTCTGCAACTACAGTCAATGCTAGAGTCTCTAGTGTCAATTCTACATTCAGTTATTAGGTTACAAGACAACCTTTACCCATTTTCGTCTATCCGGCCTTCCCTGAAGAAGAAAAAAATTCTTGTTTTTTTTTCTGAAATCGGGCGAAAATTAATGAGCGCGCGGATGTCATCCATAAAATTTACTTGCTGTGGCCTAACCAAGTGAACAGTTTCTGTTCCAAGGTAATTGTTGGTCCTGTATTGAAATATACCGACAGCTTTTCTCTGCTTGTACGTCTACTCTAACGTTGAAGAGCCTAATGCAACTGAAACCCAGCAGTTGAAGAAAGACAGATCTGGTGCATTCAAGAATGACTATTTAGGTGAGAAGAGGGGAAATTAAGAAGAAATTCATCCTCGTTTGTAGGAAGATATAGCCTGGTAACCACAAGTGCACCATTGTGACCTCCCACTTCCTGGTATCTCGATCTATGTTCCTGGGAGTGTTGCCTACCTGCCCTTTCCATAAGTGCAAGCTGAGGTATTTTACAGGGTTGGTAAGTTTCACATTATTGTTATTGTTATTGGGTGGGCCGACTACTCACTCTTTGCAGCCAGGGGCTGAATTGCGAGGAGCTTACAATAGGCGGGGCTAAATCGCAAGGGTCTGGAGCGAGCTGCCATTCAGCGCCACTCAGGTGACCTGAATACGACAGTAATTACCCCAGGTGCGGCCAAGGTACTGTAGGTTTTGAACCGCTCACACCGCACCATCGCACATGTGGCGGGTTCTTTAACGTGCCCGGGGTATGGCTCTCCCCAGACACGGGACCTCCATTTAACGTCCTATCCGAGGGACGACTCATTTTCACTTGAGTAAAGTGAGGAAAGTCGTGTGTAAAGTGCATTTCCCAAGGGCACAAGATCGGCAGCACGGCAGATTCGATCCCGCAACCTCTCGGTCACCAGGTGAACACAATACCACTGTGCTATGCGGTCCCACATTAGTGTGGGGGGGGGTGTACATAGGCTGTAACAGTGTTAGTGATAGGCCATTTCTTAGCCAGACTTGGGCCTGTAAAACACCCCTAAGCCGGCATGTTGAGAATGGTTACCAGGCTAACCTAAACTCAACCAGAATTGCCTCAGCCTTCAGTGGTTCAGTGGCTGGTAAGAGACTGGACAGGCACCCTGGTGAAACATGCCCTGCAAGGTCAGTGTTTATGGAACTTCAATCAGAAACCAACTGGGTTTGCTCCCCATTGCCATGGCAACTTCTCATTACAGTAAATTTATGGCTCTACATCGAGACACTTTGGCAGTGTGTTCAGCACTTGTTGGTAGTTTCCAAATGTCTTCAAGATGACCTAACCTGAGACACAATTTTCTTGGAAATCATTACTGATAAACTGCATATATACCGTTGATAGCCTTGGTAGAACAAATGTAAAATCTATCCGAAAAGTTCGCACTTGGACTGATGTAAAGAAATCTATAGCCAGCTGTTTTGACGTGAAGTCAAGTTAGGACGACTTTCTTCCTTTGACTACTGTGTGTTTGGCCTTCTTCACTGGATGGTTTCAAATATATCATTTAATAAAAAATTTATATAACCTTGACAGAACAGAAGTTATCCCGTTTGATACACTGTTGCAAATAATTCCCATACACTGAGTTTGCAGGAGGTAGGACTTGATAGAATTCTCCAAGAAAGGAAGCTTTGGTACTAATTTTCCTCAGGAGTCAGTTGGAACAAAACCACTATAGTCGCCCAGCACCATGAAAGGGTACAGAAAAGAGTAGCACATTGTTTGGACTGAAAGGTTGTTGTGCTGTCCTCCCATGTGGTGGGTGGGGGGCTTTGTCAATTGGTTCTGGGGAGGGAGTTGTTTTCCGGAGCTGCGCAGAAAGTGCCCAGTGCCTACCCTTAGCCTGTTTCTTTTAGATAATTTTTTTCCCTGGGCAAATTTCGATCACAAAGGTCTATATTTCTGCAAGAGTGACTAAAGCATGTATATTTTTAAAATCTTGCCAAAAATTGTGACCTTTGGCATGCTTTGACCTATGAGTGACCTTCATATTCGAGACTAGCACATGGACTGATCCATTAGGGGAGGGGGTGCAATCCTGACATCATGACAATCATCTGGCTGTAGCTCGTTAAAATGCCGGAGTTGAACTCGGGCTTTTTGAACCAAAACAAACCTAACAAATCCAGCTTTGCAGTGGGGGTAAAGACTTGAGGTTTGAAATGTAGGTAAATGTGTTTTTAAGTGATTGTTTGACATGGCTTAACCATGTAGGGAATGGGCAATTCGATTTAGCAGCCCCTCCCCTTCTGCTTGTTCTGCCTCTTCAACTTGACTGTCTGTTTGGGGTTCATTTGTGCCTTTGTAGGGAGCATTTAATGAAGAAGTGGCTGGGATTTTGGAAGAATTAAAGATAAAATCCACAGAAATGAATAAGTTTTTGAAAGCTTTATTGCAATGAGATAGGACTTAGTCCTGAGAGGTTCTGGACTTGAAGTTGATTGACAAAGCTTGACACTTTGAGGGTCCCATTTTCAAGTATGGCTTTGCTGTTTCAATTTCCTATTTAGCATTATCTATCCTGTACTAGAGGCACATGTATTATATTACACTGTGCAACTCCTTTGAAACATTTAAAGTTACAATTGTTATGTATGAACCATGTGGCAGTGGTCAGAGTTAGAGCAGGTCAACCATACCCTGGGAGCCAGCCGGAATCAGGCATCTAGGACAGTTTATCTACCCTTCTAAAGGGTAACGATAACTCCTTCAGGCTTAAACTCCCCCAGAGCACTAATGTGAGATCTGCGGGCTGACTGCCTTGGGTCCCCGAACAAAACTCGCTAGCTATAGTAACCTGGTCCTGTCTGGCTCCCAGGGTAGTCAACCAGCGTAGAGTGGGGATCTGCTGACCAGTAGATTTTGAGTCTCAACAAACAAACCTATTAATACCACATGGCCCTGTTTACTCACACCCTGCTCTCATTTGGCCCTGCCTTGTGCCCAGGGGTGCCAGGATATATGCTACAGGTACAGATGTCCCTTTTCCTTACAAGTAGCGTCTCCTTCCTCATGTTTTCTTGTCTGTTTAGTTACTCAGTTTATACACTGGCCTGAGGTATTGATCTATAGTTGTTGGGTAGGATGAGGTCAATGTAAACATTCAGAATAGTGTCACCTACAAACTGGATCACTCCTGCCCTAGAAATCAGCTGTAGCCTGCTTGCAGGAATGTGGTACCAGTAGGACTGACAAGTGTTCTTGTTGTGTTTTCCCTGTTAGATAGTATGGTATCATATTGTAGACTCTAGCTTCTGAAAAGTGCGCAAAGTTTAAGCTCATTTTACTTTCCTTACATTTAATACATAGTGGGGCAGAATTTTGATTTATCCAGTCAAATGGACAGGTAAAATCATTAATTGAGAAGGCAGAGTACATGTACAGTGTATGTGACAAGGGTGGAAAGATACATTTTAGATCCTTGATTGAACAAAGTATCTTCTTATTTGATATTTAGACTTTCCAAACTCCATTCTCTTAACTATTGGATCACAGATGTAGGTTTACTGAAGGCTTAGCAAAGATTACCTAACACATGTACATGTAGACACCAGGTGTATAGCCGACCCTTGTACCAGTCATCTATTCTGGCTGGTAGAGTACTCTATAAAACACTATCCACAAGTGTCTTTCATAAAGACACCAGCCTAGATTTGGGAGTATAGTTTTTAGCCGCCTGGTGGCCGGCCTTTGTATAAATGCATTTTGACAAGTTTTCTGTCAGGCCCAAGATTCAGGTATCATTTTGGGTATTTCAGCATTGACTTCTGACCTGAAACATTTTCATGTATTCCATTGCCTTTTTTGTTCTTTTGTAATATTATGATGAGTCATCATGCTGCTCTGGTCAAGGCAGGGGACTAAAACATTTTGCCAAGTACATCCTAAAATTATTTTGGTCATTTTATGTGCCATTTAGCAACTAGCCCTTCTACTTGTTTGACCTTTTACCAGAGTGTGTGTACGTGGATGCTTCTTCCAAAGTAACCATCTCCTAGGCCAAGACAAACTGTCATTCTCCTTAGCCTCCCTCAGAAACATTTTAGTTATTCCTCTCTTGAAGGTCGTGCTAATATTGACCATCGCAGCCTGATGCAGGAGTAAATGTGTGTCATGTTTGCAAAAGGACCTTCAACACAGAAACTAGAGACTCTGTAAAGAACTGTGAATTCAGCGCTGTAGAATTGTTGATTTCAAAATTTCTATCTTTGTCAGTCCCGAGTACAAGAGTGAGTGAATCCTATGTGGAATTATGTACTTTGGAAGTACATAACCTGTACTTAGCCTTCCCAAACAAACCGACATTTGCAGAGGCAGAAGATGTAGACAGTTTGTCCAAGGATCAAACAGTAACACCCCTTTGGTTTGTTTTCCAGGAAACATGGAGGGGAAAAGCCCCAAACCCGGGAAGAAGGTGCTATTGAAAAGCCACAGTATGCCGGAGTCGAAGTTTGCAGCCAAGATTGCGGAGATGAGATCAGAGGATACGGAGGGAGGGTCCGAAGCCGGGGGTGACGGGGTAGCGACAGGCGACGAACCATCAACAGCAGAGGATGACACTTCAGAGAATGTTGACAAGTTTTCGGTCTCGTTTGAGACGTATATGGAGGAAATGTCACGAACACACCAGCGGATGTCAAGACTTAGCAAAAGGAAAGCAAAGTCAGGAAGGTCGAAAACTGTCAGCTCAGCTCAACAGCAGAGTTACGCCTTGGGTCACCTAGAACAGCTTATCAAGATTATGGAGCAGATTGCAGTTATCAAAGAGCAGAATGGTAAGCTGAAGAAAAGGATTTCCTTCCTTGAGGACATGAACCGAATGTATAAAATGAGGAGTGAGGTTCTGGCTCTGACCTGTCAATGTGGGGCCCGGAGGCCTAAACCATCTGTAAAGAAAATAAACATTCAGACTAAGCCACAGAGCTCCAACGTTTCCAAGTCCAAACAGTCTGAGCCTCAGACGTCCTCCAACACAGATGAGAATAAACTGTTAGCAAGAGAAGAGAAGAGGGCCAGCAGAGAAGATGGGCCGACCAGGCGGAAGTTGGGTTATATCAGAAACGCCAAGAAGCGGGAGAGGAGCAAGTCTGTTGGTGTTGTGTTAGATAGGGAGGCATTTCGTGAGCTACGGTTGGGGGAAATGGGAATGAAGGGCCTGAAAGAGCGATGGGACAAGCTAAAGGGAGCTGTCCAAAACAGGAGGTCTGTTTTTGTACCAGACAAGAACAGTGACAAAGGTGAGAGCGAGAGTGAGCATGAAAAGCAGTTAGAAAGTAGACGAAGGGTCTCCAGGCCAGAAAAGACTAGACAGCACGAGAGTCCATCCGGAGAGGTTTCCGATACAAAGTCTGTGGACAGTGGATGTGCACATCTGTCTGATGATGCATCTGCACATGGCACTGCAGAACGGCATAGACAACTACTGTCTGTCAACAACACCTCGGTGACGGTACACACGGATCCTCTGCGGAAGAAGAAGTTTGAGTTGAACAAGCCTGCCAGTTCGGTGCAGGTGCCACAGGCAGGAAAGCACTCCGAACCTGGTGAGAAGACGGTTTCTCCTCCAGAAAGGAGACGTAAACTTGGTCGAGTGTCCCTGCCTCTGCCTGATGCAAGTGCCAAAGTCTTAGAAGCATCAGCCATGTCTTCTGGGGGCCAAGACTGTCCTGAAGGTGAGGATGCCAGACATAGGAAGACTTCCCCGTGGGGTAAGGTGCGAAGTGCGCTGCTTCAGAGAAAGGAGAGCATCAAGAGACGGCAACGAAAGGAGAGTGCCGATGGAGGGAGTGCCCCTGACACCCCCAAAGATGGAAGGTCACGGTCTGTGTTTGTCAGGCGGAGGGACTTAAAAGTACGCCAGGCAAGGTCTCGTTCGATGTACAACCCTGGAGACCGATGGCACAGCGAGACTCCTAGTCCGGGAAAATTCAGAAAAACCTACTCTAAAGATGATATTGAACTTGACGGGAAGAAAAATGAAACTTCACCTGTTATTTTACAACAGGAGACAACTTCGGCAAAGGGCAATATTAGCAAAAACAAGAGTGGTTCTCAAAATGGAGACCAGCCCAAAACTGAGGAGGTGGTGCAGAAATCAGTAGAAAACAAGGAAAATGGTGCAACATCTAAGGAAGCCCAGGACTCTGCAAAAGCACCACCAGAAAAAGACAGCTTGAGTCCAGGGATGTCAGAGGAGTTCAGCAGGAAGATGCAACAGTGGGAAGAAAGGTGGCAGAAACCAGAGATAGCAGATATAAGAGGTAAGCTTGGGTTAGACAGCACAGATATATCTGTTTTTGTCTGATGAGTTATTTGAATCATATTACGCCAAACTGTGTCGTGGCACACAGCCATTCTCTGCCAGTTTGGTCTAGCTTTCGCCATTCATTGTCACCATTATCTAATGGTCACATGGCCAGCTTTTGAAACTAAAGCTTTCTTGTTTTTATAATCCAATTTTTACGCATATTTCTGGAATGTCCAAAAATCTCATGGGGAAAATCAATGGTGTTTGATTTTAGCCACTTTTTCCATTGCTATTTATGTTTCTTGAGGTTTGTCTTGGAGACATTATCACATAGCATTCCAAGAACCTTAGTCAAATTTTTCTAGGCACACAGACCAGTTTCCTCCAAGGGGAAATGCAATGGAGAGTGGGAGGGTGCACTAATATTTACATAGACAAGCACGTCATGACTAAACCAACTGCTGTATGTGGTTTGCAGGTTTACAAGTGTGTGGTGGACAATAACAACTTGTCAGCACTCAGAGAGTGCAAGCCACTGCCAAGGCTGCATACTTGCTTTCATATATTTGACAGTTTGCTGGAAAAGCGCTCTCTGTCAGATCATTAGTGAACTGCAAAAATATATCTTGCCATCTTTCTCAAGTTCTTTCACAGAGCAATAGACTGGTCCCATAGCCATGCCCAGCTTCGTCAAAATATAGAAATGTAAGATACAAAACATAGAAAGGCAGACAATTGATTTGCAGCTGCTCTTTCATTGATCGGACCAAAAATTGACTTGCTATTATTGGTTGAACTGCTAATTGTGATGGACAGTCAGGATCGGTCAGGGAAAAGAAATGTCTTGTACCCAGATCCAGATCTACATGTTGTTTTTCCTGAAACTTGTTACTTATTCCTTAGCCAGGATCTGTAAGTAAGCTGAAATATTACAACCAATCAGCAGAAACTAAGTAATCGCTTTATCTTATCGCTATTTTAGCCACATGGTGTTAAAAGGGGAGGGGAGTAAAATATCTATACATAGATCTAGATGAAAAGATGGTAAGAAAAATAAAAGAGGACCTCACTGTTTCCCTGTGATTTTCAGTGAAATATCCCAGGCCATAAAAGCCAGCCGTGGTGAAGCCACGCTGCACCACTAGCTATTGAAAAACCATTACACTTTGTCTCAAACATATCACTTCAGTTCTACATTACACAGCATTAAAGGAGAAAGTGCCTTGAAATGAAGCCATGGTGAAAGGTAGGCTGGTGAAAGGGAAACATTTGCCTAACTGTGTGTGCTTCAACACTCAGTAAGATGTGTGGCATTGTGCCACAAGATTCCAAGGTGGTGACTTCAGGTGGTGAGAGGAACTGACCCTGTGGTGAACCAAACTCTTGCAGCCAGTAGGCACATGTGATCAGAGAAATCTGGCATCCTCCGTTATCATAATATTTACCACTTCACATAACAGTCAGCATCTCAGATATCTGCAGAAAGATACACAGAGGCTTCCTTTGCTTTGAGTAGGGAACATCGGGTGACCTTT
Organism: Branchiostoma floridae; assembly: GCF_000003815.2. Classification (NCBI taxonomy): domain Eukaryota; kingdom Metazoa; phylum Chordata; class Leptocardii; order Amphioxiformes; family Branchiostomatidae; genus Branchiostoma; species Branchiostoma floridae. The sequence continues at coordinate 18,896,218 of NC_049981.1, read as the reverse complement.
TCATGAAATCAGCAAAATATATTTTTCAATTACATGTGATCATCGTTTTTGTACAATTTTCATCCTGCGGTAATGTTCTCTTCAATGATAGCAACAGATTATGGACTTTTTCAAAATATTAAGGATCAGACTTTATGATTATAATGATTTTAATAGTTAAAATGCATATTCATGCCCAGAAGCCTTAGCCTTATCCTAGTTACTAAGTTAGTTTACTTTGGCTCCCACACTGTCCCCTAACCAACAAGTCTAAAGATGAGATTTATTATGGGATCCTTATAGATAATATAATAGTTGGATGTGTTAAAAGTATACATATAGTTGCCCTCTGTGCGTTACATACCAAAAGTTCACTGGCTTGGAAGCTCAGTTTTCTGTGCATGAAAGGCCCAGACATACAGGCAGACGTGCAAGTTTTGTAGACAGAAATAGTCTTACACTAGTGTGAAATATGTGACTACAAGCCCTGTTTGGAGCAGACAGCTGCTCACTGGCGGACTCAGTCCAACTGATTGGTTTCATACCTTTGAACTTAAAAAATTCACCAAAACATTTAAGTTCATTGCTTTTGTATGAATAGAGATATACAGTCCAATTTGTAATTGTATGAATAGTGATTGAACATTAACAAGTTCCAATGGTAATTGTTAAACTATTTGCCAGTTTTATGCAATGATACCTTAATTTTTCCTTATAAGGAAAGAAGACAAGAAACAATGTAAACAAGAGCTTCTGAAAAAAGCTAGTCTTTCGCTTACTTATATTGTGTAGGTAAAATTGTTTGGCATAGTTTGGTCAAGCGTGGGTGCCAAGTCTGCAACGTTGGCAGCTCTGGCACAGTTTGGTCAAGTGCTAGGTTATATAACTGTTTAGTAAGGTAGTGGTTCTCACAGAGTATATTTTACTTGAACTGTATAATAACACAACTGCATGAATGATGTTAACTTTATTCGGATTGTTTCGCTGTTAAGAACGGCTCTGTTACAGTACAACAGGGTTTTATGAAAGTGCACTGTAGTAATCAAATTTATCAGTAGATGTGTCCTGAATTTCTGCAAGAACAAACAAAGTATTGTCACCATAAACAACTGAACATAAAATATTAACATGGCATATACAGTAATGGAAATATTTTTTTTAATGGCAAGATCATGTGAAAGGTAGATATTTTAAACTAAAACAGGTCCGTGGTATGTTTAATGGAACGTTTCGTTTCTTTTAGTAACGCAATTATGCTTTTACTTGACGGAGTCGTGACGTCACGCGTCAGACTCACTCCGTCGAGCTCGGTCAGAATCTTCCCTTTCGAAATTATAAATTAAATGTGGGTAATTCTATTTTCAACGCATCCGAGGGCTACTATTTTGCTGAAAGAAGTTTGTTACACGAAAATAGCCTGAAATTTCTTAGAGTAAGAAATTTCCGAATACGCCCCCCTCCCACACCATGTCAGATGCGGCGCACGCATCTTACACAATTCTAGATTTTGTAGCGGTGATTTTCCATAAAACAAAGTAAATGACATGTCAAACTGTTCTCTACAATGTCTGTTTTATTATAACCAAACAGCGAACATGTTAGTTTATAAATTGTATACAATCTTACGAAGAAATCCTCACCGTTCACATCCGTCTCTGCAAATTCCTGCTTATAAGCCATACAGAAACCAAGCAGCACATTCATGGTAGGCCGATACGTATGTCATAACGTTACATACCGTCGAATCTGCAGGGTAGAATATCTCGCTAGCACGATATGGCATGGACCGCAAACCAAGCAGCACATTCATGGTAGGCCGATACGTATGTCATAACGTTACATACCGTCGAATCTACAGGGTAGAATATCTCGCTAGCACGGTATGGCATGGTCGACCCGGACGGACGGACGGACGGACAGACGGACAGAAATCTAATATCGGTCTGATTGCCTTTCGCCGCGGAAGCGCGGCGAAAGACAAAAAAAGACAAGAAACTTAATTTTTCTACTAAATATGTATGTTTTGCCCTGTTTGGGGGAAATTAAAGCAATTCTATTTCATACATTCTCAGACAAAACAATGTGCATGTACAAATGAGAATATGTGTATACAGTTTTTAGGTGCTGTGTTCAGATTTACACATGATGTTGCTTTAGGCCTTCCTTTCGTAAACATTGGAAAGAGTCACATGATCAAACAAGCTGGTGTTCTGACATGTGGGTGGCAGCAAGCAAAATCAAAGGATTCCAGCTATGTAGTGTTGAAATCACAGAGGAAACTCCCTCTAGGTCAGGTTTGGGCCTCCCAACTCCACAGGAAACCAGGTATGTAGGACCTGTGCTGTTATTTTGTCTCCCTGAAAGACTGAGATTCCCTGAAAGGGTCCAAGTATTTTGAGCAGGAATTCAGACCTGAAACTCTAGATTTCGGAAGGTTACCAAAGATCAATGCAAAAATGGCAGGAACTGAAAACTGTCGGCAACCTGGAAAAGGAGTTTGGGCACCCTGTCACTATCAAAATAGACCTGCATGTATGCAGTTATTGAGACAGTGAATCAGGTCAGTGTCACAATTTGGACATTTGTGTTAGTGTCTTGTTAGCAGAAAAAAGGTGAGCACAACCCCTTTTGGATATAGATTAGTAATTTCAGCTTGTTCAGGGTGTTGATTACTTTTTCAGAAGTCCTGGCAGGCAAGAGACCGCAGAATTAGTTTTCAGCATGAAGGAAAATTCATTATGGCAAGGTCACATTGACATAACTGCTCAGCAGATATGGATATTGGCATATCCTGGGAAGAATTCCCATTCTCGCTCATTGGTTTTGAATACAGTGCAATGTCACCCATGAACTTGAAACTACTTCTCTGAAAATTGTTGAGGGAATTGGGGATCATTTGGACTAGTTATGTTAATAACTAGAACAACGAGGCAAGTTAGAGAAGTAGGACAATAAGGTTAGTTAGGAAGTTAGGTTAGTTAGAAGTAGAGAGTTAGGAAGTTAGACTTAGAGTTAGGATGTACGTAAGAGAAGTAGAACGACAAGGGATTTATAGAACTTGGTCTGCGTGATGGTTTGCGTACCTTTTTCTGTGAAGCGTAGCGAGTTATTTTAATTTGCCATTAATCGTAGCTGTCCCTCCCTAACTCATTGTGAGCATTGCTGGCGAATTATTCATGATATAGCCTGTTATTTGTTATCATAAAGTCAGCATTTAGTATTGTTGACAAATTATTCGTATCCAGGCACCCACAGAATACAATCATTGCTCACTGTACTTCCACAATAACAAGTCAATTTACTTTGAGGCTGAGCCTCCTGAATTTATTGTCCAGTGTTGCTAATCCTCTGAATTTACCATTAAGTGTTGCCAGGATACCCCCATGCAGACCTTCATAGTTAAATCTTTTGACATGCTTGGTAAACATCCTTTTTGGTTGGACCTAAAAAAGTAAGGTAAGAAAGGTTTCTGTCTTAAGTTGTCTGAGTGATGGTTACTGACACGCACAGCCATCAGCTGCCAAGTGCAACTGCACAGACCCAGACTTTGGTGACCTCTGTTGACAAGGTCAGATAGCTGTGTGTCAACAGCTGATGTGCTGCCTCATTAGAGACAGGAGGGAGCTGTCTCCTGGGGAAAACTTGAACTTGACTGTAGCCCCCTCCTGGTGAGAGATAGCACACACTCCAGGGTCCCACACATTGGAACTATAGATATTAAATGAAATGGACAAAAGCTAGTTTTTTCCAACTTCAGTATCAGGCTGCAACATTGCTGCATGGCGAGCCCCAGGCCTAGGGTACAGTAGGTGACTATCTTCTTATATTTCAAACTCTTATTGTGCTTGTAAATGTGCTTGAAAATTATATAATCTGTTCCAGACTGTTTCTGTACGATCACAAGAAAACCAGAGTATTCTTGCCATGCTGAAGTGCGCTACTGGCCTTTGAATTTTGAATTTCCACCCCAAGAAGTCCAGTGATAGACAAAGGTTGTAGATAGATAGAGATAGTCTTGTGTAATCCCGGAGCACATATCAGCTGGCAGTAACTATTATAATGTTCCCTCATCTCCCAATGCTGACATAGGATGGTCGGCTATTAGGGAAAAATGGTTAGTAGTTGATTAAACATTCTTGATAGTTCAAAAATAATGGACATTGAAGGTACATGTATATGTAAATGTACTCTTAGGCAGCTCAGGTAATTAGCTAAATAGGAAGTTTGTCTCGCCAGTCTTAATTTCTCTAATGTAACTATTTAAAAAAATACTTCTCTCAAAGTTTCAAAGAAGGATTTTGAGAGATTCACTTGGGATTTAAACTATGCATTAATGGTACATGACATTGTACTTGATTTGTTAGCAGTTTTAGTGACTTTTGTGGTCATTATTCAACCCCGAAAATCTCATTATTGCAATTACAGTCATGTTTTTGATCACTCAACATTTCAGACAATTATGTTTGTTCCCTTTCCGCTAAAATTACTTACTGCGCTTTTTGATGGAGTTAAATCTTTAAATATTTGGGTGCTTAAACTTCCCTTCACACTCAGTGACAGAGATTTTTCCTCTCTGGGTACAATTGTCCAAGTGAACAGTGAATAGTTCATTGTTGAACCTTTGCCATAGGTTCCATCTGCAGATGCACATCACAGTCAACACATGTCACATTCCATCACAGCCTCCTTCTCACTCCGACCACAGCACAATGGCCGATTCTGCTTTGCCACCTTCTAAAGTTTAGGTCAGACACACAAAGAGCACTTCGTAATTGGCGTCTATTTCTCCCCTATAAGAAGAGGACTGTTGTTACTTTCCCAGTCTTGTGTGGCTCTGCACAGTGTAGCAGCCTACCATGTCTCTCCGTTGTTTATCTTGTCTGTGTATGTGTCCAGATGCAAGCAGCGCCATTCCACCATCGGAGCAGGCCGAGGATAGCAGCACCGTAGCCCAGACTGCAGACACGCCGCCACCCAACCTTCACCTCACGCCTGATAATGTCACCGAGGATGTAACAACTCAGCAGGAAAAATCTGAGGCAGAAGGTAAGATATGGGCGTCAACAAGTCACAGTGTCCTTATCAAACAAGGATATCTTTTAGCGATCAGAGATTCGGCCCTTTCTTTAGTCAACTGGGCTCAGTCAACTGTCCCAACACCCTGGTCAACTCGCCAGGGTTAGGGCCCTACGGTTAGTATATGGATTAGGGTGTTGGATCAAGTTTATGGGGTGTTGGGTGGAGTTGGTCTGGTTAGCCATAGGCCGAATTGGTAAAGGGCCAAAGCGTCCAATATCCATAGAAAAGAACAGTCACAGTAGATTTGGTTCCATGTCATGTCCTAGTGAATTTTTCCAGCGTGAAGCCATTCTTGAGATGGACTAGATATCAAGAAATGTGGCTTTAAGTTGAACAAGATGTGTACCCCTATAAAGTATACAATGCCAGCAACAAGTTTTATCATAAACAGTTGCTTAGAATTCACACATTGCTCGTAACCTCAGCAGATGTTTATCATTGGCAGATTCCACAGCTTGGGAAAGCTGAGCACAGTCCAGAAAAAAAGCCTTAGCCCAATACTCCGGCAATAGCACTCTGAAGTAGACATTTGGCAGCCCAATCTGTATTGGTTATGGTAGCAGGGAGAAGGTTAAAACTTAATTAGCTGTATGTAATATACAAAATGTATTGTAACAACAACAGGTTTGCAGAAACGACCTCGCCCAAAATAAGAGAACTGGCTCTTGTTGAATATTGCAAATCAGTGCTCTGGCAAAAAGTAAATTCTGGCCACACCTAGAAGTTCTTTGAAGGAGGCTAGGTGGAGGCGTCAGAGGCAGGGGGAGTGTGTTACATTGGCATGGTGCCATCAAGGGTTCAGGAGGAGCCTGGCAGACACATCAAACATTCCTCCGGCCCTAACAGTACTGCTCTGTTATGGATCACAATGTCTGGAAACATCTAAGTTCACAGGAATGACAGGTGCAGAGTGAGCAGCACTGCGGGGTTGTCATTGCTCACTGTACTTCTGCCACGACCCCACAGTTTTCTACACATGAACCTGAAGGCTTTCCTTTCCTTACCTACTCTGACAGTGTTGAGGGACAGGTTGGTATCTGGCAAGTCAGTGATATTGAGAGATGAATTTGGCAGGGTCCCTGAGGTTGAAACTTGGCTTTGTGCTCTCATCTATCACCATTACAGTCCCACGTATTATGTCTTATCCTTATGGAATTGATATCAATGTTGACAGTTAATAACAGATTAGGGTTGGCAAGGTGACATGTCAGCTATGCCTGGGTCATGAATTCACCACCTCACATTTACAGATGAATGATTTGAAGTCTTCATCCATGGCCTCCAGTAGACAGTTGTGTTAGACTAATTTGAGTTCTGGGACTTATCAGATGTCTTCTAGGGTAGACATCACAGTTAGACCTGTCCATAGGAGAAACAAGGCTCCATACTACCCGAAGTTAGGATGGTCTTCTTCATAAAAAAAAAAACTAAGATTATCTAGGGAACTACCGTTATCACATTGCCCAGGCCGATGTGGTAATTTGTACAGGTTTGACCGCATTGCATGTTTTATATCTATTGCATTTCTGAATTTTCAGTAGAAGCCACCCCAGGAGATAGCAGCACATCCACGTCTGCCACCACCACCCCCAGCAGCACCCCTCACGGCTCCATCAGGGACTACATGATGAACCTGGAGGACATGAAGAAGAGCTTCGGTAGTTCTTATGCCAAAAAGCTGCAAGACTGGGAGAGGAAGAGGTAGGGAGTGTTGACTTTGTTTTCTATTTAAAGATATTCGGCAAGTAAACAGAGGAAATAACAGATAGAGAGACTGTCATACTCATGATAGAGAATATGGTGTAGAAACAAGGATCCTGAGGGTTAAATGCGTTTGCATAAGTAAGTTTGTCTTGGGGAAGAACGAAAATCAACTAAAGCACTTAATCATCACCCCTATGCAAAATATTTCATACCTGATGGCAGTTTGATACGCATATGATGAAACCCATGTGCGAAACCCTGTTTTTGTTTTTAACCAGGGTGCTACCTGGCCAACAATGTATACCCATCAGACATTGCTTTTTCAGAAAAAGGATTGATCTATCCTCCCCTTATCTTGTTCCAAACACCAGGCTGACGAACGTGTCCCCGGCAGCAAGTCCAGAGTTGGTCAGGAAACAGAAGAAGGAAAGAACAAAAGAAGAGAAGGAAAGAGCCAAGCTGGAAAAGGAGAGGCTGAAATTTGAGAAAGAAAAGATGAAGATTGAGAAGGAGAGAGAGAAGGAGAAGCAGAGGATTGAACGAGAGAAAGAAAAGGAATTACTGAAAATGGAAAGAGAACTGCAGAAATTTGGAAGAGAGAAGGAGAGGACAAGGTTTGAGAGACTGTTTCGTTCTGAGAAGACGACCAAGTGGCAGTTTATTCACCCGCGGCACCAGAGTGCTACAAACACTTCCAACCTCCCAGATGTTTCCCTTGGCTTAACCTCCAGAGGGGAGAGTTCATCTGATACAACAGCCAGCAGTCCTGAAATATCACAACTAAGAAGAGGGAGTGATGACAGCACTGGGAAAAGCTCACCTAAGATCCATTGGAGGCGGCTTAGAGATGCAGTTTTGCGTAGGGAATATAAGTCGAAAAAGATGTCACCTGGTTTGCTGGGACTGGAGTTATGCCAGCCAATACCATTGGATCTTACATCTGTGTACAATACTCCAGGTTCACCTCAACTTGGTCAAAGGACCCATAGGTTTGTAATTATGTTCCCTTTTCAGTATGTTACTTCCACTAGTTTACAGTTCCTGAATGCTACTTTCAGCCATAAAGTATCATTCTTTTGCCTTCTTTCATTCAAACAGCAGAACATCGAGTATTTCTAAAACCATTGCTACCTTTGGTATCATATTAATGTTTCAAAATTTAGATCAACAGGTTGAGAGAACAATGATATGGCTATCCTGCATATATTGTAGTCTGGATGTGGGCCCAGACTTAGTCACCAAAAAGTGACTGCCAACCATTGTCTTCTGCTTTTTGCTGCAAATAACTACTATCCTCGAGGTGACATAAGCTGAACTTTGACCTTTATTTGTATTATGTATTGCATAGTGTATTTTTATGGTTATCCAATATGTATTCTATGTGGCAGAAAGTGAATAGAGGGGGAAAAAGTGGAAGTACATACTTGACATTGGCATTTTTACTCCCGCCCCAGTTTCAGTGATGATGACCAGAGTGTGGATGTCCACGAGAGGCTGTCCCGAGCCCTGCAGCACAACATGGAGCTGTGCATGGAGCTGCGCAGGAAGAACCAGCAGCTGGAGGTCGCGAGGCACGACATGGAGAGTCTCCACGGCCGACTGAAGATCATGAGAGAGGAACACAGCACACAGCTGGGTAGGTTTGCTTTGGCAGTATGTACAGATCAAGTACAAAAAGACATTGTGATTTTTCGCACATACAATGTGTTGTTTAAATGGCAAGACTAGTGGACACGAGACTGAGAGGTCACAGGTTCCATTTCTGGCTAGATGTTGCATCCTTGTGAAAGGCACTTAAGACGCCTTTCCTCAATCCACCTAGGTGTAAAAATGGATACGGTCCACCAACTTGATGCCCCTAAATATCTTGTTCTTAAAAACAGTGGATATGGGTTACAATGCAGATAAAGGTAACCCAGCATTACCTAAAGCTGTGAGTCAGTATGTGTACCTGACCTAAATCATGAGAATGTATCTAACCATACAAATACACGTGTGTGTGTTTCAGAACACTACAGGAAGGCCCTAGAGAACAGTAACCTGGGAGGGACCATCTCAGGACCAACCCTGAATGAGTCCTGTCTACAGTCAGCCATAACCGACCTCAAGATCCACCTAGAACAGCTGGAGCTGTACACAGAGAGGCTACAGACAGAGAAGGGGGTGCTAGAGGTAATGATTGCATGTGTCTGTGTGTGGGTTTTTGTTTGGGATGAAGGAAGTCAGCTCTGATTTGGCACAAAAATCATGGCAGGGATAGGGGAGCAAATATTGGGTTGCAGAGCACTGTTTTCAGAAACAAATGCTGTAAACTAGCTCCTTAGAGAATGTTTCATTATGGCACAGTGTTTGTTACAGCGTGTGAGGTCACAGTGCTCCTAGTATGTCAGGTATGAACTGCAGTTTTACCCCTGTCCCAGGCCAGCATGCTGCAGAATGAGGCCCAGTACCAGCAGGCCACAGCCATGCTGCAGGAGGAGATCCAGAGCCTGCGGCTGCAGAACTTCAGCCTGGCCTCCGACAAAATCAAGCAAGGTTCGACACACTAACTTATATTTACACTGTTACAGAATTATGTACATGGAAGGTAAGGTTGCCTCTTTGTGTTTAGGACTTATTCACATCAAAAGTCTCAAAGGTGCATAAGTGCTACACAATTCTCGTGAACAGTAAAGAAGCTTGGACATGTGATCCCAATACATGTGCTATTTGCATTGAATATGTATACTGGATAATGTATATATATATGTCAGGATAGAAACTACATTCTGGTAGAATTGTCAATTCTACTGGCAGAGATCCTGATCAGAGTTTCTGTAGACAAAGAGTCCAGTCGGGATCTCTACCAGCATAATTGCCAATTCTACCATTTTGGAGTCTCTATCCTGACATTTTTTTTGGGTGCAAATTGAGGAACACCATGCCCCTAGCCAAAATACCCCTGGTAGGTGCACATTGTTATACCTTAGCTTGTATAATCTTACATGTATGTAAACTACTGAAGTCACCCATGTGGTTTAGCATGCAGGTGTCCCACTACCCTATCATGTGACAGTCCCTACTGACACTCACCCCCCTCCCCACCCCCAGGTGGAGCTGTGGCTTCAGACATCCTGCTGCAGCTGAAGGGTGCGGAGGATCTGGAGAAGGTGCATGAGTTTGTTCTGGAGCTGCAGACCAAGGTGAGTACACAGTCAGAACATGCATGGGGCTGTCCGTATAAAGTAACTTTACCAGTCACAGCTGAATTCTTTATTTGCATCAACATATTTACAAAAGCCAATATTTTGATGACCATCAGTCACCTTCCAAGACTGTGAGTCTCAAAAATTAGTGTGAAACTAGTGTGAAATCATTTTAATATGTTGTCAAAAGAACCTGTAGTTGTTTTGAGTACCACTGTTAAGAGGATTGAATGTTGGGTATTGAGATGAAGACTCCTCCTCCTCCCAGCTGGACCAGATGCAGCTGGCCCTGCTCCACCGGGACAGGGTCATCAGTCAGATGGAGTGGCGGCTGGTGCAGCGCGAGGCGGCCATGGCCATCCTGCGGGCGGAGAGGGACCGGCAGAACGTGGAGCTCAGCTTCCTGAGGAAGGCACACCGCGCTGGGCAGATCAAAAGGTGTAACAGCTACGGCGGACTGGAGTTCCCTCTCAGTGTAAGTCACTTGTGGTAGATATGACATATAGAGAATGGTATTTATCAAAGGTGCCAGGCCTACCATGGGTTGGATCACCAGTCCTGATGGCCAGAGGTCAATCAGACCTGTCTTAGGACTGGGACCAAGGGTGATGCAGAATATACAGTGTTGTATTTGTTTTTTTGTCATTTCCACCTGAGAAAACACACATTTCGATGCCAAATGCACCAAAAATTAAGAAAATTTTGTGTTGCATTCGAAGCATGTTCAGATTATTATCTGTGAGACCAGTGGCAATTTGATACCATAGAAACAGACCAATTCGGAAAAGACCTGTATTAAACATTATCACGGCCTAGGTATGACATGAAGTTACATAGTTAATTGACAATATAGCAAATTAAGTCTCATTTCAACTATACATTAATAGAACAGCATTACAGACAAATACATCTAGAACTACTGTAAATGCAGAAACTTTTGCGCTGGTTTATGTTCATGGTTTTCACGGTGGCCCCTTCACCACGAACTTAAAACCACCACAAACATTTTTCCATGGCAGTAAGAGACTACAGTGCATGGTGCTACCACGAACTTAAAACCAGCGCGTAAAGTCCTTTTTCCCGCTACCGCGAACTTAGATGCATTTACAGTATACGCTTTCTCAGATGGGAATTAAAGGTACAGCAGAAAACCAGCTTTGAGATTAGTTAGGAATGCTGAGATCATAAGACACAAGAAAATGAATTTAAGATTTCAAGTCATAAAATAACTTTCTGTTGTTTCCCCTTACAGGTTGAGAATATAAAGCCCTCAACATCACCACCATGTCACGCCAGCGCCAGTTTGGAGGGTAATTATACTTCCAAAAATAAGAGCACTCAGACTTATGATAGCCTGGACGGAGGGAATGTGTTTGGCTCTGAGAAGAGCCACTCCACTCTGGGTAGTCTTGGAGGAGGGAGTGACTCCAGTTGTGAGAAGGGCTACTTCAGTTCAACTTCTACTCCCAGCCCTGACTTCACTAGAGGTTTCCACCTTTCACCCATAGGTGACCCATACCTTTCAACACGACTTAATCTTCTCCACTAAGTTTAGTTCTTTTCATTTCTGTCTTGCTTGGCTTTTCTTTTACTTTTATTTGGTGACCACATTTTGTTTTAAGTATTGGTCTTGTGTTTTGCTTTGCTTTTTTTTCTGCAGTGAGTTTTCTGTGTTGTCTCTCTGTGCTGCATGTACCATTTAAGATGTCATTGTGACATGTTTTGTACTTGTGCGAATCACACTCTTTCACCAGCATCACATGGCTGCTTTGTTGACTGTGACACCTCACTCTTTCCCTCACCCCACATTCCTGTCCCCTCTAGTGCTAGAGCAGTCTGCACACAACCCAGCCCTCCCTGGTGATATGGGTATGAACTGAGAGGTACATGTTCTATGACATGCAGTAGGAACTGGTATTCCATGTAGTCAATATGTGCTCGTTTGATGGTTGGTGTGATCACCGATCGCTTTGCCAAGTAGTCACTGCAGAGGATGAACTTGTGTTATTGTAGTGAGTTGTCTGGAATTTATAAAGTTTGTCTGAGTGTGTGTATCTGCATGAAAAATAGGAATGGCCCTAGTAATGCATGACCAAAGACTGTTCACTGCAGTGTGTGTAATTCCTTAGTTAGTTTTTGTTGTGTAAGTCAAACCTGTACAAGTGACCTCTACTTGTGGACCACCTGGCCAATATGGCCACTGTTGGTGATTTCATGGATCATTTTTCTCATTGGCACAAGCATTAAGATTCCTTTCTATGGTAATCACCTGTCCACATAGACCAGATTCTATTGCCCCTTGAGTGGTCTTCTTAAGCAGGTTTGACTGTATATTGTATCCTGTGAAAAGGGTCATTGGTGGCAAATATTGCATTGCTGTCTTAACCTCTCTTTGTCAGCCTGTCATGTTCAATGTTATTCAATGTCAGTTTTTTTAGTTCTCGGACATGTTGCTAAGGCCCTCTTCACAGTGAGACAATAATGGTGGAAACTGGAACAGCTAATGCTTTGGTTTCTTGCACAGGTCAAGACACTGTGTACTCGGCCGATGAGACAGCCACCAGCACCCTGGACACTACTTACACCACCAGCACCATGGACACCACCTACACCACTAGCACCCTGGAATCAACCTACACCACCAGTACCTTGGAATCAACCTGCACATCCAGCACAACAACTCTCACTGCAGACAGCACTATGGAAAGACATGCAGTGGTAAGCCATATATTATTGCTGCCATGATAGTTTTTTGTTGTTCTTTTCCTCCATTTTTGCATTTGATATAGTTGGTTAATCCAGCTAAAAGCCCATAGTTCTTTGCTGCATATTCGAAAATCTTTTTGATAAAGATATGCAAATCCTCCATATATAAGTTATAACTGTGTCACCCTCTTCTTTGCCTACAAGATGCCTGATGAACAATTGGAACTACAGCCTTCAACAATAGTAGGAGGCAATATATCGTCATCACATGTACAAGACACAAGTCTGCTGTCCGAAATCCTGGCAGCTATTCCCTCAAAGGAGAAGTCTTCAGTCTCCGAATATACATCAACGTCGGCTGGATTAGCAACAGCTCACACTGATGATAAGGATACAACAGAATTAGTCTTGGATTTTAAAGATGACACTCAGGATGCTGGTGAGAAATTGGAATCAGCTACATGTGAAACCACATCAGCAGCACAAGACAGTCTTCTGTCTGCCATTAAGCTCATTGAGGAAACACAGGAGATGTTGTCCATCGACCCAGAACACAGTACAGTGACCACAGGACCTCGCTCTCCACCGGTAGTTACAGTGGAAACAAAGTTCAGCACCTTCACACGCACCAGTCCCTCTAGTGAAGGGAACATCGCTACCAAACACTCAGAAGCTGACTCCACTTTGCAAGACAACCTCAATGTAAAGCTTCAAATGGACAAGGGAGCACCAAGTGGGGTAGAAGATGAACAAGAAGTGTTGCATGACAAAAAAGCACATGAAATGTGCCCTGTAGTTTTGGATACAGAAGCAGGTGGGGACGGAAGTGACTCACAGGATTCAGACCTTGCCACGGATTTCTCCCACCTCTCCTCCAAGCACTTTCTTGGACCTCAGGGACTGAGTCAAAATGACAAACAAGAGGAGGATGGTGACAGTCCTGTCCTGGATTCATCAGAAACAGCACAGGAGGAATCAGAGAAACAACATTATCCTGATACTGGAGTATCTGGTAGTTCATTAGAAGGAAGGAAAACATCTTCTGATGAGTTAAGTTCCTCAGGGGAACACTCGGTAGGCACCGTTGTAGAACGGAATCTTCACATCTCCGAAGATTCTGACAATGGTGATACCACAGGACACCCTGACAACACAACGCCATCGCCTGATAGTACGGCTCAAAGTACTGACTCCCAGAAAGAGTCCTCTGATGACCCCGGTACTACAGCTGCAGATGCAGAAAGTGTTGAGAAGACAACTGACGTTTGTAGCAAATTAGATGCTAAAAGTCAAAACACTTCACCGAAAGAGAAGGGAAAGAGCTTGGGAACGCCCCCAAGTGGTTCTGTAAAGCCATACAACACAGTTGTCATGAAACCAGAGTTTCCTAAGTTCAACTCACCAACTTTCAAGGTCACCCCAGTAGTGTTGCATTCAGAGCCTAAACCAGTCACAGAGCAGACCCTGTCTCCAACAAATGAACCACCCCCTCCTGCTTCTGTATCCAGTCCAAAGGAACTGACTGGTACAGCTGAAAGTCAGTCTTCTGTAGGAGAGGACAAGGATCCAACGTTTGAAGAAATAATTCAAGAGTTTACTGAGTACAACATGGCCATGATGGAAGAGAAAAAAGAGGAAATTAAGGAAAAGGAACAAAAAGACTCTGTTGAGTCGTCATCAGAAAGTGTGAGACATGACATGGAACAAGACACGGCTCAGAAAAAAATGGCCAGTGAAAAACTTGCAGAGGTTGAAGCTGTAAGTCCAGAAACAACTTCTCGTGGCAAGGAAGAGGTGAAAATGGAAGTGAAGGTCACAGATGATAGTAAGGGAAGTGTGGCTCCTTCTGTGCCCTTCATCAGAGTTTATGTGCGGGATAACCCAGAAGCTGACCAAGTCAAGGCTCCATTTGGACCAGCCTTTGTACCGAAGGCTGACAATGGAAAAGGAAATGGTAAGAGAAAGGCAGAAAAGTCTGTAGCAAGAAGTGAAGTGCAAGGAGAGCAGACAAGAAAGATGAACACTCGAGAGCCCAAGAGAAAGGTTGGACAGTCTGGTTCAAACAAGATTCGGCTGCTGCAGAGGCAGCTGTCAGAATCAGCGGTCCTGTCAGGGGCCCAGAGTGATTCTGCGATTGATTACGAGTGGAAGAACCGCAGAGGAACGTCACTGAAAGAGAAGAAGCTGGCCAACCAAGGCCAGGTCAAGAACCTCAGTATGGCCTTTAGCAGTGGAAACTTGATCCAAGAGAAAAGGAAGGGGCAGACCAAATCTAGTGTCGTAAGGCATACAGAAAAAGTAAGTGAGAACATTCGACTGTTTCAGACAAAGAACGACCCTTCAACAGGCTCCAGGCAGAGAAAGGTGGAGTTCGCACCCTTAGTAGAGTTTTCACACATACGGAGTATCTCAGAAAGCGAGCAGTGTATTAGCCAACATAATGGAGAGAATAGGGACCATGAGAAGGATCGATCATCAACGTTTCCTAGAAGAGAGGTCAGTGTAAAAGCCACCAATAAAAAGCTATCCCGCGTAATTCCAGAGGAAAGAAGTTCAGAAAGCAGTATAGACAGTATGGACAGCAGCAATTCCAACCCAAGACGGAATGGCTTAAAGGGTACGAGAGGATTGAGAAAAGGACTGTCAGCTTCAAAGGAACATTTGGCGAACATTGCCAGTGCGCTCAGTGGCATTGCCCAACAAACCATCCTCTCCTCAACAAAGAAGAAGAACGCTGGGACGGAAGCAGCAAAGGCTGATGGGAACAACTCTGTTGCAGAAGCTGACCTGCAGCGTAGGTTGAACCCACGAGCGAAGAGAACGGTGCAGGAGGTTTCCCAGACGGTTGCTCGTCAGCACGCCTCCCACTCGCCCCAGCTCGGCAGGAGGTTCGACTCCTCCACTGGCCCCCCAGCCTCCTCCATCGAGCAAGCTCGCTGCATCGCGGAAGGGAAGGTCGATGTTGTGCCGCTGTCCAGCAAAGAGGACGACAAGAAATTACATGGAAACAATATCGTCAGAGTGTCCAAGTAAGTTATTCCTGTCCTATTCACAATCCCCAAATCAAGTTTTACCTTCTGAGTTAGCCTGGGTACCATCCGGATAGTAGTTCGCTCCTATGTTCGCTTCTGCTATCCGTCTGGAGACTTGCACATTCAAACCGTTTGGTTCCGTATCAAGGAATAGGTCCTAGAGCACTCATTCGATGACAACAGGCCCTCCCCCAAGCGGGGGGAGGGCTTGTCCGGTGTTGGAACGCCTGTTCGAACGAGCGCTTGAACCCATTCCATGATTCGCACATACGTGGGGACCAATCAGCGCCTGCGTCCCAAATTTGGACGATTCCAGACGTTACGATGGTCCGCGTTCCCGGACAGAAACACAGAGAAGTGACTGTATATAGTATATGATGAACGCCTGTGCGAACTACTTTCCGGATGGTACCCAGGCTACTTCTGAGTTGTTTCATACCTTAATTATTTGTATGTAAACTGTTAAACTGCCCAACACACCATTTCTGTACAAGCTGCGTATCCAGACAGATTTAATTGCTCGATTTGCACAGGGAAGGATCCTTGCTCTCTTTGATACGTGAAGTGTCTTCTTTTCTGTGCTTGAGATACAGCTCTCCTCAATCACAGGACCTCCGTTTAATGTCTTATCAGAGGGATGGCCGGCCATAAGCTATAAGCTAGGTACTCATTTACACCAGTGGGAAGTGCCTTTCCCAAGGGCACAAGATCAGAGCATATGGGGGGACTCAAACCCAGGACTGCTGGGGTTTTAGACTAACACCCTACTGTTACACTACACAGTGCCACAATTCAACTAAGATTGAAACTCATGTACATTGAACCTGTCTACATTCATGTAAATCAACAAAATAGAAACAGATTTAAAATTAGATTTGTTTTTCTCTTCCAGATGCTGAGAGCATGGCAAACCCTTCCCTGATGCAGCAGGAAGACTTGCAGAGATGTAACTATTACTATTAGGGAACTCAGCTAACTTTGCAATCATGGTGGAAAATTTGTGTGATGACCTTTGACAACCAACCACAGTATTATTGAGTCAAGTTGCCAACATGTTGCCAGCAGCTGGTGCTACTTACATTGTATAATTGACTGACACGATTTACACTATCACATATTTCTGATTATACTAAAGTCATTACTTTATGTTTGTACCAGGGTGAACCTCCTACGTGTTTCTTAAGTGTTGAGGCTATTATCAGTATTTGAATTGTATGAAACAATCCCTGATTGAAGTTCTGTAGTTTAACCATCACCCATGATGTAAACTTGCCTTAGTCAATACCAGAAGTTAGTAAGGACAGGGTTAGAATGACATGCAGCTCGGCAGATGTGAAAAAAGCCACATTATAGCGTGTCAGTCAAAGACGCTTACATTACATGTAGGTGTTAAGTTTTAGACGGTGTCAGTTAGGACAGGGTCTTGACTTGAACCTGTGTGGAATTCAGTATTATGTTGTGAACATCCCTTTTTACAGCCTAAAAAATGAAACAGTACAAAACTGTTGGAGCTGGTACAAAACAGCTGAAGATTTAAAGTGAGTGTCTCACTGGACTTCAGTACTTTGGTGGCAGCACTGCATTCTGTTTTCTGTTACCCATAACTTTATCATCAAAGTATGACTTAAAAGACAGCAAGACACAAATGATGAAAAGATTTGTTTTTTATTGATGATTCTGTCACATTGCCAACCTGCCACAATAAATGAGATAGCCACTTGAGTGACAGTAGGAAGAGAATTGTTGTCAACCTGTCTAGCTCGTACTTGCCTGGTTACCCCTGAAACAATGGTTACTTGCAGTGTCCTGAAAACTAGAATTGATCATTTGGTGTAATGCAGCCATGTAAGTCACTTCACAACTACTGATGCTTCAGGGGCAACATGACAAGAATGGACTAGGAAGAACGCATAAGCCATATGAATTAACAAGAAATGGAAACAAAGAAGAGATCAGATGTTGAGGGTTGCAGTTGAAATACAGAAAATCTCAGAAATTTTTAGAAAATCTCCAGAAATATATTTTGAACTTCATACATGTTATACTAGTATACAGTCCTTTTATGAACAGATGGAGACAATTGTAACTTATAAGTCGCATGAGAAATGCATGAAGCAGTCAAAGAAATGACCAGTGGACCTAGAGGACATGATTTAGTTGAGGTTGTAACCTAATGTATATGTCTATGAAATCATATACCACTTTTCACAACATATTCTGGCTATGTAGGTGTTCTTTGGAAGCATTGTGTTTCATTACTAATAATTTTGGAATATGTAAATCATTGCTATGACTGTGCCAAGTTAATTAAATTTCTTTCAATTTGTATAGATGTATAGACAGCTGCACTGAATAGATATTCTTTTATTTGATAGATGATGAGCATTAGCTTGATGTGTAGAAACTTAAGTATGAATTTTGGTTCATTGCCATTGTAAGTGGTAACATTAAGTTAGTCATTTTTGTTTCTGTCATTGTAGGGACAATGTATATTTAAGGAATGTAGACTTGAATTTGTGTCATGAAAATTAAGATGTTAGAAGATCCTTTATGTATAAACTGACATTGGAAAAGTGCCAAATGCAAAGAGAATACCATATTATGATTATTTTCTAGTGTAACATCAATAAAATGTAGAGGTCTTCACACTGGATTTTAGTCTTGTCTTGGTTGGTTGGCTCCACTTCTGCCAAGTTAGCATAATCATGAAGTAAGTTTGATAGTCAACGACAAACTGGTAAAAAACTGAAACCTGTCTAGCCTTCTGTAGGAAAATTTCGATAGGAGACTCACACACAGGAAACATTTCATATGATGTTGGGTGTTGAAATCGTCATGGATCAGAAGCGTCACGTAGCGGTGAAACACGTTGCAGAACTAGAGGCCGCTTTTGCTCCATGGACTTCACCTGGCAAGTTTGGTAACTTCGATCAAGGAGGTTCCTCTTTTCAACCTCCTCGCTTAGATGAACGCACCACATGCATGAACATTACGCCATGGATCAAAAGCGCCATGTAGCGATGAAATTTTTTACTGCAGTACTACAAATATAGTCAACCCTGCCCAAGCAAAAGCGGTCGATTTTGCCAGGTGGTCGGTTAGAAGAGTATCGATTCACAACATGCCCGATGCATAGTTTAAATGGTTTCCGTTGCGTTTAATGGCAAACGCGCGTGCACCCACCACCATCGTAATGGTCGTCAAACTCCGACGCAAACTGGCCGAATTCGGCACAAAATCGTGCTAGCTATCATTGAAAAACGATGACACCTGAAGATTTGAAAATGACGTGGTCGTTATGGGCGGGGATTTGGTCCCAATTTTTGGCGGTGGCGTTGGCCAGGTGGACGTTGTAAAGAGGTGGCTTAATGCTTACGTCAATGGGGAAAATTTTCGGAACCGAGAAAAAACGGTCGTAATGGTCAGGTGGTCGCAAAGAGGAGGTGGTCGCTTTCAGAGCAGGTTTGACTGTACAATGGCTAACCTTATATATGACCTGTTGATCCATGATATTTGTTACTTGATGGTCCACGTATAAGTATCAATTATCGTCAGTTTGGTTCTTTTATAAATAGGTATAAACTATTCAAAATTCGTCGAAGTTAGCAAAACACGTAAATAGAGTCGTACTTTTTGCATCTACGTATTTGACGTACAGAAATGAATCCAGAAGGAAATAGCTGAAGATCAATCCCACTGGAGAACATTTTTCTGGCCTCAATAATTAATTTGAATGTCAGTTCCTTTGTGCTGGTTATTTCATTCAAATATTACAGAAAATAAAACGATTGGTTTTCGACGTAAAATACAAAGCAGAAATATTCCGTAAAAAAACACGCATGGTAGCCGCTGCGTTAGCGAGATGAAGGCGGATTTTGTAATCATCGGTGTACAATAGTGGATATTTCAATATATTTTCAACAGTTCTGTCGTATGGTATACAAGTGCCACTAAAGAAGAATGTCGTACTTTGAAGTTATTTTCTTTTGAGTTTTGTGCGTTCACAGTCTCATTGTTTGCAGTTGTTATCTTTTCTCAGACGCCGTTTGGTGAATACGAGGTAACCAGAAGTGGCTGTTCAAGCACACAACAGTAGACTAGGCTTTGGTGGTATATCGCATTGAAAAGAAGTTCAAATTTTTCAACGATGATTGAACCAATTAAGGTCTCATTGATGATTTTTTTCTTCCCATGGAAATCTATGTTATAATGCGTGGTTTACATGGGCGCGTTTATAATTTTAGCTATCGTCGAGCCATGACCAAACTAAGAATCAGTGATCACCCTCTACAGATTGAAGCGGGTAGATACACCAGAACTCCTCCAGAATGTTCATTGTACAAGTATTTACGTAATACCTTTGTTAACTCTACACCTGTAAAACAGAAATAAATATCTAGCAAAGAAAGACCTGTTTAAATATCGAATGTCAACAACTAGCTTAGATGTAATAGAAGAACTCTGTAAATTTGTTTACACCTATTTTAAAAAGAGGGAAGAAGCATGTAAAACGTAGATATAAGAAGGACATAGCATAGCTTATCATTATCTCTGTAAGTAACTTGCTGCATTTAGCCCCAATGGGGCAGGAATGTGCAATGAACTTCATTGTCATTATAATGAAGCTACGTAAAATATCATGCAGATTTTTATATTTCAGCCATACATAGTATGGTGAAATATATTATATTCGTAATGTTTCTTTCTTCTTTCTTTCTTTCTTTCTCCTGTCAAATCTTTAAAGTGATTCATCTCCGCCGTTCCTGGACCGAATGATCTGAAATTTGGCACAAGGGTAGAGTGGGTCAATACCCTTAGGTGTTTTTCTCATTTTTTTCATATCTGCCTTTAAAATGATTTTATTGAGGTTAAAATGTCATGTTTTGACCAAAACGGTGTATTTTGCCCCACTGTACCCTGGTCTTACAATGGAATGGCCTAAAATTTGGTGTAGATAGGCATTAGATAGTTGGTAAAATGATCCAAGTAAAATTTTTGGCATTAAACACTTTAAAATGCTTAATTTCAGCACTTTTCTGAAGGGAAATTGGTTTTCTTTCGGCCTCCTGCCGTGAACTGCAGTGACCCCACACACCGGCGCAGCCTGGGCTTTCGCGATAGCTAATTGAATTTAAAGAGCCAGCCAATCAGCGCCGAGGAAAACGAATGCTAATTAATATCCATAAGCTGGCTTCCAATGCCGTATATACAGACAGAAACACATGCATATTACAGCCTTACAGTGGCCATACATGTGTGTGTCACCCTTTGCCCGGTTTAAAATTGTAGTTTGCGAGGATTTGGAGTTCAGACAGGGTCATTTGAGAGGTAGCGGACGGTACGCATGCATTGAACGTTAGAATACAAGTCTTTGTCGTTGAATTAACCAACATTCCGCATGGTAATATCAATCATTTTCGGCATAGTTGACTTTGGTAGGGTGTGTTGAGACAATCGAGTAAATGTTACTTGGCGGAAAACACGGAAAAATTTGCCAGTTTGCATTTTTTTCATATCTGCCTCTAAAATGATTTTATTGATGTTTAAAGGTTATCTTCTGACCAAAACGGTATATTTTGGCCCACTGTACCTGGTATTACAATGGAATGACCTGAAATTTGGCGTAGATAGGCATTAGATAGTTGGTAAAATGATCCAAGTAAAATGTTTGGCATAAACTACTTTAAAATGCTTAATTTCAGCACTTTTCTGAGGAGAAATTGGTTTTCTTGTCGGCCTCCTGCCGTGAACTCCAGTGACCCCTCACACCTGCGCAGTCTGGGCTTAAACAAGAGTTAATTGAATTTAAAGAGCCAGCCAATCAGCGCCAAGGAAGACGAATGCTAATTAATATCCATAAGCTGGCTTCCAATGCCGTATATACAGACAGAAACACATGCATATTACAGCCTTACAGTGGCCATACATGTGTGTGTCACCCTTTGCCCGGTTTAAAATTGTAGTTTGCGAGGACTTAGAGTTCAGACAGGGTCATTTGAGAGGTAGCGGACGGTACGCATGCATTGAACGTTAGAATACAAGTCTTTGTCGTTGAATTAATCAACATTCCGCATGGCGATATCAATCATTTTCGGCAGAGTTAACTTTGGTAGGGTTAGTTGAGACATTTGAGAAAATGTTACTTGGCGGAAAACGCGGGAAAAATGGCCAGTTTGCGTTTAGTTTTGATACGTAGGTTTGACAGTGGCGAAATTGATTATTTTCTCATCAATATTTCTCGTAATAATTATTTGAACTGTAAATCTAAACAATTGGCTTACATGTGCAATTTTTGTATGAATAAAGATCAATGGGTACTAAAATTATGTGTAACTTATTGCTCTTTGTCAATAGATCAGCATTTTTTCTATAGTGGCCATATGTCTATAGTGGCAACATTTCTCTCACTGTACTGGAAAGAAAAGTGATGTATTTTTTCCCGAGCAAATGTAGGTACTTCTAGTGCTTTTTTCATTACGTAAACTTTGTACATTCAAATTGTAAGTAACTTTAAACTGCCAGAGTTTTAGCCCAATAAAACACTCCCAGTACCAGTGTATCACCACTGACCCCCGAAAAGAAACCCTCGAACAAGGTAGAAACTCCTATCCTCCGGGTCTCGCACGCTACAAGCAGGAAATTATAACACTAACACAACAAGATTACGCCCGTTGGCTGTTGCATACAAAGTAAAGGTATGCAGGAGGATATACTTAACAAAGAAGGAAATGAAATATATAGATAAAGCCACATCAAGTTAAGTTGTTGGTCCTGGAATTTTTCAGAAAAGAAATACAGTACCTACTCTCCAAGCAGAGGTTAGGCTCTGGCTGTTTTTTAAAACGTTTTTTTAGTCGTTTTTATCGGGCTTTCTATTTTGTCATTTTTCTTGAAGTACGCCAGCCAGTAGGTTTTGACACAGTAAGATATAAAAGAAAATAGAAAGCCCGATGAAAAGACTAAAAAAACGTTAAAAAACAGCCGGAGCCTAACCTCAGCTTGGAGAGTACACAGTACCTGCACCTGCATGATAATTATTAAAGCGCATGCCATACTTGAATAAAAGAAAAGTTCACTGCAATGATAAATGTATCCACATCACTAGGAGCTGATAACGGTACTTGGACCCAGTTATCGTACTGGAAATTGTTGAATGGCTTCATGTAATTTCATGATGAAAATCTTCTGAATGGAAGATGCTGTGTTTTTTTTTTTTTTACTTTCGGAAAAATAGGAGCTGCCGCGATTCTAAAAAAACAATTAGTTATGCATAGGGGCTCCTGTGGAAGATTATATTCTTCCATATGGGCCCGGTGCATATTGAGCAAGCTCTGTTTTGACCTGGAATCAATTCACAATATTAGTTCTCTTTTGGGGATAACTTACAGTCAAATTGTTCCATTATTGCGCAGGGGTGACTTGGAACAGTCCAATGTTGCGTGGGAATGGGTATGGCTGAAATATGCTGTATTTGCACCCAAGCAAATGTCGGCCTTTCTAGTTGGATAGGTCTCTTGGTAGGGAATTGTATGCTGAAATCCGTTTTCAGATTGCGTGCGTGGTTGGCGAGTTAAGGGTGTTTAAAGTTAACCACATCTAACCTCAACTTAAAATTTGGATTTTTTGAAAAAGTGTTTAAAATTGGGAAACCATGCTATCATTGGATAGGTCTCTTCCTATGGAATTGTCTACTGAAATCCGTTTTCAGATTGCGTGCGTGGTTGGCGAGTTATGGGTGTTTAAAGTTAACCACATCTAACCTCCAATTTCTCACCGCCAAAAACGTGTCCATGCAGTCGTTTATTTCTTTAGCTCGGATCTCTTTTAGGCCACTCGGAGTAATACATCAATGAGAACAATGAAATACAGCAACAGCAAAATCGCACGTAAAGACAGGGACGGTTTAATAATAGCCCAGTGTCTCACCAGACACGTTGACTTTTTTTGTTCAATGATAGCAACACATGTACAGATAATAGTGACTGACAAGTCTCCTAATCACTTTCATGTTGTAGTCAGCCGAACAAATTAATCAAAACAAACCTCGTACCTTCCCACAAGTTGAGGCCGAAACCTCACATTGTACATACAGTAGGGGTGGGTACCGGTACAGAAAATTCAGGTCCAGGTCCGGTCCAGAGGATAGGTTCAGGTCCGGACCTGGACCTAATCCTGATACAGTATGTGAAAACTTGTGAATGGACGATACTCAAAACAATGGTCAATTTCGTTACAAAGAAATCTGTTTTGTGGAGTATTCGACTCCCATTGACGTTTTGACATCCTACAAGGTTAACTGCCTTTGTATGATTGACCGTAAAACTTGGTAGAAATGACTATAGACTCTAACCTACTTCGCCCTCGTTGTTTTCCTCGACTGGTAAGCCCCCAAACGCGTGAATGCCTGATCAGATAATCTGTTCATTTTCCAATAGGTCCAACATCCGGTTCACCGATTTTTTTCAGGTCCGGTTTTTCTGGACCCAGCCCTAAACCTGACGATGATATACTGACTCGTCATCCCTGATGCCTTACCCGTGATGCCCCTCCAGTTTTGATTGACAGGATCGATGTCTGACGTCACCTACGCGTTTCCTCAACACTGCCCTTTATTAAAGTGTTCTGCTCTTATCAATACGTTTCTTCAATATTATATAAAGTTTACCAAAAAAGAAAAATACACTTTTTATTTCGTCCTTTAACAATGATGTGTCATGTTGACTCTTTGTCTCCTGAGTTTATTTCCAGACCTTTAATAGAACGTAGCTCTTAGCTACACACATCAACTTCCCATAAACACACTGACTAAGTATATATAAACAGATAAAAACATTGTTCAACCCGATGTAGTTACTTCTTTTTTTTTTCCTTGTTGGCGACTTAATATTCTTTTGTGTACACGTGCAATCAGCAAAGTGACAATGTAACGGGGGCCGCCCTAAGATGCCCCCTGTCCTAAGATGCCCAGATTTTTTGCTGATCTTATTATGCATAAGTACGCCGTGTTTGTTGCCACTGACTATGATGATTAGAAAGGTGAATAAACCAAGTCCAAACAAACACCTTTTTTTTCTATTAAAATTTTTTTACACGTTAACTTCCCCCTTTTTTTGAAGACATAATTTTCACAATAATGTTGGTACTGCCGAATCACTGTGGTCACCTGTTACTAGGTATTGGTGGCTCGTGGCCATAAATAAACAACCAATAAAAAACAGCCACACAACTGTCATACACATAAGGAACAAAGCTTCACAAAACACTACAAATATTGGTCTTCAAATGTTTGTTGAGTAGAAGACCGGCCATAGAAAAAAAAACATGACCTGGATTGTGAATGATTTAGCCCTCCTCGCGGGAGACAAGAAGCACACACAATCACAATTCTACTGTCAAAAGAAAGCTAATATATCATAAAATTAGAATTTTTATTTATGTTTGTCTAAATTGGTCACCAGCTTCCGAAGAGAGCAAATTCCAAAAGCGGGACAAGTTAGGGCGCACTGTTTAACGCGGCTCAAAATCGGAATTTATATTCAGGATAACGTCCTCGGTGTTTTCCAGTTGTAACGCGGAGGGTGAAGGGTTCATGAACAGTATGGATGTCTCCCTTATTCAAGTATGGTCTCTAGATGAATGTGTTAAAAATTCTTTGATCAAAACTTGACCACTCTTTGGCAACTAGTGATGGAGCGCCGTGAGTTCGAGCGTGAAAAAGGGGGGCATCTTAGGGCGGCCCCCGTTACTATTAGTACCAGTACACAGCTAAAAAGCGCTTTCTAGCGGTCAATTGGAACACTGCAGTATAAGTTAGCCGTGGCACTTGTGTTGCATTATTATTTTTCACCGCTATGTGGCGCTTTTGATCCATGGCGATTTTTACACTAATTTCAATTGCCAAGTTTCTTGTTGAGATTTAGAATACACTTGATTTTATTTCATATTGTATGATGATAAAGTCAAAAGTAAACTATTTTTAACATGATTTCTATGATGGTGTAATCATTCACTCAACATGTTCAATATTATTGCACCAGTACATTAACTGATTCTATTAAAGTCTTGTCACTGGAAATAAACTGAATGTGCATGTTTCTGAGGGCTTCATTGACCATCTTTATTGGCAAAGGTACTTGTATAGGGCTGTTGAACATATGTTGAATATAAACATATGTTATTACTTGATGGCATGGAATATTACACTGATGATTAGTGTTAACTTGGCAACAAGAAGTTTAACCAACCAAGACAATGTCTCTACAATGACTGAGAACCAAATTACTAACTTGACTTGACTTGACTTGCAATAAACCAAAATCTATGTTTAAGTTACTACAAGTACATGACAAGCTAATGCTCATCATCTATTAAATAATAGAATATCTAGTCAATGTAACAGCCTGTACATCAATCCTGATTGAAATGTGCTAAACGGGGTTCAGCGACAGCAATGATTTAAAAACACATATTCCAAAAGTATGAGTTAAGGAACCCAAAGCTTATGAATAACATTCTGAACCTGAATGCTACATATAAGAACTTCTACATTATGAGCCAGAATAGGTAGTGGAAAATGTTAATGCCAATTGACCTTTATTCCCGAGGTAACCTATATCCGTCGTTTCTAAAAACAGCGTATTTAGGGATATTCCGTTGACGGCCGGTGGTTCCAAAGTGCAATATGTTCAAAATGTTGCAATTTGAAATCTCCCTCTGTCAACTTGATAGCCCTAAATACTCTGTGATCATGATAGCCCTAAATACTCTATTATAAATAAAGGTGAAGTAATGTTACATGGTTTTGTAGCCTTGCACAGGAGGTTACAAACAGATAATAATTACTGTCAGGTGCATTGGGTCCAAGTAGAAAGGCACTTCCATGCAACAATTTGTTATACAGGAGCACAATTGTGAGGAAGCATGAGAATCAGTATAGAATGATGGGTGTGAAACAACTTGTGAAATGATGTGTGTTCCTAGTGTTAGACACAGGCTGTTGAATTTTCTTACAAGAAAGTTGTATTTTCTTTGGTGCAACTTCCCTTACAAGATAGTTGTATTTTCTTTGGTGCAACTTCCCTCTGCCCAGCCAATTCTCAAAAGTCAAGGCAACACTGGCAGGTGTTCCCATCAAGGTATTCCCATGTTTGCTAAGCAAGCAAACTTAAAATGGGATATACAGGAATCAAAAATGATCTCAAAAGCAAATGGAAAACTCTTTAGGCTCAGATGCTCCAGCCTCACAGCCAAAGACTTCTTAAAAGTGTGTAACAAACAAACAAACAATCAGAGTAACTGTATATCTGGTAATATACTGTCCGTGCAAGCCAGGCAGTGATAAAGGATAATCCAGCAGCTTGTCTTTAAATTTAAAAAAAAAAGTTAACACCTGTAATCAATGTGATCTCAGCTTATTAACTAGACGTCACCACTGTTTTTTCCCATTGTTGAATCCCCTAAATGATGTGGCAAATCCCTGAGCACTGACAGATTTCTTCTTGTCATGTTTGGACTGTCCTGCTGCCCCAGGTCCCCTCCCCTGCTGCCCCTGCTGATGACTGGCTCGGTTGGCTCTCTTCCTCTCCCTCTTCTGTTCCTTTTTATACTGCTGTATATAAGACAGTTTTGATTTCTTATTGTCTTTAAAGTTTTGTTTTGTCCCATGTGGTGACTGATATGTTTGTCCATCTCTTCTTGCTCTCTTGTTGTGGCTCCTATAGTTGTCATTATCAGAATCTGTAGAAAAGTAAGCATTTCTTCTTGTTAAGGTTACATTGAATTAATAGACTAATAAATTAACACACATGTAGATAACATCTGCACTTGCATCAAGTCTGTTTAGAAAAAAAAAATTCACAATGATGAAACCAAACATACAACACGCATTTGTCTACCTATATGATTGTGTATCTTTAAGAAGGGTTTACTCACCGAACTTCCTTTTCTTCCCTTTGCCACTGTGTGTGAACTCCCCATACACTGTTATGAAGGGTGATGTGGGATACAGGTATTTACACATGGGGGGCCAGGAGCAGTCCTGAAAATGAAAAATTCATTTCAGACTTTATCCAAAGGACCAGAATGTTTTTTGTGTGAAGTACTGTCAAGTACATCATACAAGTTGTAATAGTTGGGTGCATTGAGCTGTCCACAGAGGCAGCAGGTTCATAAAGTTACCATATTCTAGGAATATTATACTTTTGTAATCATAAACCACACATCGGAGCAATCTTCTATTTTGAAAAAAGGATCTGGACAATTTCGCCCTTTACCAACTTGACCAAACACTTTTTGCCAACTCAGCCAGGATTAGGATTAGGGTTAGGGTTAGGGTTAGGGTTAGGGTTAGGGTTAGGGTTAGGGTTAGGGTTAGGGTTAAGGTTAGGGTTAGGGTTAGGGTGTTAAGCCGAGTTGGTCTGATTATAGCCATGGGCTGAGTTGGTAAAGGGACAAAGAATCCTAAAAAAACATTTAATAAGTCTTGAAGCACATAAAATAGTGACAATGACTACTGTACATCTGTCCGTTCATTTTACAGCAAACTATGATTCATTTAATCATTGGCTGTATTGTTTTCTAACACTAAAAGGGTTTATTACCTCCATGAAATGTCATGGAGGTTATATTTTACCCAGCGTTTGTGTGTGTGTGTGTCTGTCTGTCTGTCTGTCAACAAGATAACTCAAGAACGGCTGGATGGATTAGTTTCATACTTGGTGTGTTGGTGGGGGGCGATGAAAGCTGGAAGTGATTAGATTTTGGGCCCCTGAGCAGCTTCCCTTGGTACTGCAGCGCAACTTCCGGTTTTGCTATCTCTTGTTCTGAACACGCTATGGTCACGATTTTTGAGTGTTAGATAGCTCTTGTGCTCAGGAATAAGTGACATAAGTTTTGGCCCCCTACCGACTAGGTTTGGGATAGCAGGGGCATTTTTGTCAAAAACTTCTGAAGAGGATAACTCAAGAAGGGAACGATGGATTTTCATGATTTTTGGTATGTTGGTACCTTAGACAATGTTGTACAAGATAAGATACTAATTATGCAAAGTAGGAGTAAATTTGCATAATTAATGAGAATATTCTATCATAGCAGCTTTTTCAATGTATCTCTTGTCCCGGACATGATATAGTCTTGACATTTGGGTGGTAGATAGCTTGCAGTGTCATGACAGAGTGGGGCAGATTTCAGCCCCCTAACATGTAATTTTGGAACTGCAGGGGCGTTTTTGTCAAGACATTCCAAAGAGGATAACTGCAGAAAGGATTGATGGATTGGCATCATTTTAGGGGTGCAGGTAGCTTAGGCAAAGGTGTTCATAATGATATACATGTTATGCATATGAGGACCTTATTTGCATAATTAATGAGGAAATTGTATAATACCATTATTAGCAATAACTGGACCTCAATAAATGTAACACTTATTAATTATGATGGATGGAATATAAACAGATACCAAATATGGTAATGAGGAACTTATTTGCATAATTTATGTAAAAATTGCGAAGCCGCTTTATGTCTAATGATTGGAATTTTATACTTGTGACATGTGTACATTAGTCATTGATGAACAACACCACGCATAAATTATGTGAATGTGTTAGTCAATTGCATGAAATTTACAAAAGCTCTAAATTTTCATGGAGGTATGAGGTCGCCGAACTCTAGTGTTATACATATTATATACAATATATGTGCATTGTTCATGCTATGCCCCAGAAACTACACTGTCTGGATTTTTGTAGACTCACATGTCCAAAGTGTCCCTGCGTCCCACAGTTATAGCACCAGATGTTGTTGTTTTGGTCACCAGAGCCTTTCACAATAGCTGTTCCCACAGCGGTCTGCAATGGAAAATCATTCAATCAATCCGTGTCACAGAAAATTACATTACATTATATTACATTACATTACATTACATGAAAATTGTATATAGTATTATCTAAAACATGTCTTGTTATAAGGTGCTGGAAGCAACACGTCCCAGAGAAATGTGAAAACAAACAATGCTGCCCTCATTCAGTTCAGGCAGGTAATGCAAGTTTTCATTTTTCATACAAAGTATAGGATGAATACAAAATGACAAAAGTGAGATCTAAATCTCTTCTTTGCTGTGCAACATTGCCCCCTAGCATCTGCTGTATGCATTGTAAGCAGGTGTTGTACATCTCACCAACACTAGTGTTAGAAACCACAGTAATTGTACTCATGGCAGGTCCAAGTTTCACGTACAATAATAGTAGCCAAGGAGCTTTTTTAAATTACTAAATGACATCTACAGACCTAATCGTGCTGTTGTAGCAGTAGTTAAATCTTAGAATGTCACAGCAAGTAGATCAACTTAATCTTGAGATGTATTGACTCAATCTTGAGATGTTTTAGAAAAAACTTAAAGTGCTTTGCAAAAATCTCAAGATATTTTGAAAGTTGCTTTGGGAAAGAGATGTCTGGAAAAAAAATCTTAAGATCATTTCAAAGAATCTTGAAACTTTCTGAAAAATCTGGAAAAGATTGTTAGGAAAAGATTGTTTTACAAAATCTCAAGATTGTCCTGAAAGAGCTCAAGATTGTCTCAAAAAATCTTGTGATTTACCATT
This sequence comes from Branchiostoma floridae, assembly GCF_000003815.2. Lineage (NCBI taxonomy): Eukaryota > Metazoa > Chordata > Leptocardii > Amphioxiformes > Branchiostomatidae > Branchiostoma > Branchiostoma floridae. The sequence continues at coordinate 18,865,937 of NC_049981.1, read as the reverse complement.
TTCTAAATTTTCAATGGGCGCGAAGACCCCTGCTGAGAGTTATTAGGATTGGCTGTGACTAGAGAAGTCTTTTTTTCCTCAAAATATCAGATATGTACCTTAAAGTTGTAAATGGTCAAAAGCATTAGACTAAGTCTAAAGTGCTCTGCTCAGTCCAATAATAATCTGCTCGCTGTTAGTGCATACTTGAACACGTACAGCTTTTCAGTCAATACAGAGACTGCATGTTGGCACCACCTAGCAATAGCTGTGTGAACTGCAGGATTTCTTTCACCCATTCATGACAGATGTCCAACTCTTGGTCCAATGGTCTACATCCCATTGACAGTGCAACCCCTCACAGCTCAGTGTGAAAACTCTATGGAGCTTTACAGATTGAAACACCAGCTTTATGACACGAGACACACTCTGACATGTTCACTCTGTTGTGTGACCAGTTCCATATTCAATGTAATCATTAAAACGGCTCTGAGGTCCTTATGACTAATGTGCAGACCACTTATGTGCCTAGGAGCAGCAAATAGGCAGGGAGGTGCCCTGTGTCAGGGTAGGCACTGACTGTGGAGGGGGAATATTGCATCTTTGCAGTCAGGCAAAGCCGCACATGCTAGTGGGATTTTACTGCAAATACAAGGTCTTTTCAGATTTTGAAGGACACATTTAAGATTTCTGAATGTATTACTGTTAGAACCACAATTATCATTAGATATACTTAATACCTTCAACAAGAGCAGAGGGACATAACTTATTCAGTTGTCTAACTTTTCTGTTGAGTAATTCTATAATACCTCTTGATTTGCATAATATATATTTTATAAATAGGAGAATAGTAATTATCTCTAAGCAAAAGATTGTCATACATTATACCTCGTCTCCTTTCTTTTCTTGTACTAACACAGTCCACCTAAGTGAGCTTGAGTGAACTTGAGACCGAAAAATATAGCCAATCCCTTAAGTTTTTCACTCTCAGATATTGTCCCGCCTTGTGCCAGTACTTAGCAGATACATTTCTACAGATCCAGCAAGTCAAGGACAAGATGATAGATGTTTTCTTTCACTATCAATAACTCCACAGTAATCTCTGATCTACAATCAAGATTGCTGCCTAGAAAAAGAGCTGAAATTACATAAGTGGCCTTGTTTGATCAGCAAATTGGGGTAAAAGTGGCGGAGCGTTGTAAAGATGGATGGTATGAGTGCTCATGACTGATCATTTTTATCACTGCCTTGTCTTGTCTCATTGAAAAACCAACTAGGCAGAAACCCGACCGAACTGGCAATTTTGTCAGCAGGTGTAACCAGGGTTGACATGTTCCCGTTGGACCTGAATGCCATCAGCAGTCACGTCTTATCAGGAAGGTGTGCATAAGGTGTAATCCATGATACTTAAAGTTTCCACATTCAGCCATAATGTTTATCAAATTTATGGAATATTTGAAGGAGCAAAATTTCAATTGTTCCCCATTTTGGGAAAAAAGATGGACAGAGGAAAGAGATTATTAAAGATAACACACCCAAATGGCTGTAGTCAGTCTGGTTACCATCACCATGTTTCTGTAACCTAAAAACTATCTTCTGTGTCTCTTAAGAGCCTGCTCTTAAAGAGAGACTGTTGCTAGCGAGGCAAGCAAGTTACCATAGTGATAGCAAATCCATACATACATGTATTTGGAACGTTTGATCTCGTTGCAGTATCTGTTGAGGATGTTTAATGTAGAGTAAAATGTCAAATGTTCTCCTGTCTATTTTGACGAAATGATAATCAGTTAGGAGCTTTAAACATACTTATGCTAGGGTCACATTCTCCCAAGTCATCAACAGAAGAAAGATATGTCTATGCTCATTGAATTTGACAAAATTGAATATGTCTAATTTTGCCTTATCTGACAAAACCAAATGATTCCCATTGATAAAGATTTGAGAGCTTGAAGTATACTTAATCCGTATTCATCACGGCAAGGAAGATTCCAGAACAACTGCAAAAGTTCAGCACTCTTCACTTCCCACTTTGTAAGACTAACTTCTGTCGTACCAGTTGCAGCAAATAAAGCAGAAATGAGACGTGACAAATGGGAGTTGTGCTGGGAGTGACTGATGGGCCATATCTACTCCTTAACATGTCTCATTAAAGATCCAACCTGCCAGAAAACCCGCAAAAGTGCTTCCTCACCGGAAATTTTATCGTGCCTCCAGCCTGCTTGTAAATTGCATCTGTCACAAAATGCAGCGTTCTGAATTTTGTTGGGCCAATGGAAGAGTGTATCAGAAAGACAAACTATAGGACCTGGTGTCTAAAGCATAGCTGTTACAACGATAACATACAACACTGTACATGAACACAACGTTATCCTGCAATCTATTCCTGAAGAGGTAAAGACCACAGAACTAACATCACACCAGTCTATATACAGGTGTAATATACCCGAGCACTCAGAAATGCAAATTGACGACTTCCGGGCACTTTTGGTTCGGCAAACTTACACAAGAAAGACTTCCACTCAGACTTTAGCACTACCAACAACTTGTCTTGAGTTACAGTTCTGCCATTCCAGTTCTGCTCTTGTTCTGCTCATTTCTGAGAAGCTGTCAGGCTTTTCCCACTTGCTGCCTGCCCCCTTCTCTTGGCATGCAGCCATTATGGCCTTCTCTCCTACAAACATCCAAATTTTGTGGAAACATACATTATGAAAAGGGTTCAATCCAGATGTAGCCAATAGATAATCATAAAGAAGAGAGATGCCCTGTAGCTCAACTGGTAGTAGCCTCACAGTTGAGCTCCTGGTTCAAATTATAGTAACTGGGAGACCCTGGGTTACGTGGTTGGGCATCTCAGTTGGGAGGTTGGAGCTGCACCCGTCTTTCGAAAGGGACTTAAAGTGATGATCCTGCGATCGTGGAGGTGCCATGAGCACGTTAAAGTAGAAGTGCTCCTTTCTGTAGAATTACATTCATGCATACCCTAATATAGAAACAGGAAGGAAACTTGCGACCCTTGTGTACTACAATAGTTTGAACAAACAAACAAACTCATAAGGTAAAAACTAGCATGGCAGCCCAAACACTGTGCATCTTCCACACCAGCGAGAGGACACAGGTGATGTTCTCCCTCTGCACAGATAATGCAGATTTATTCCCAGATAAATGCCAGGTCACACGACCAGCATTACCACTCTCTCTCATCTCATCAATTCATACTGTCATCCCAAAACAAGTCACAGTGGTTCACTTCTGAAGGACATTTCTTTTCAGTAGAATGATAAACAAGCATCTATCACTCCCTAGGATTGCATCCTCTTGAGCAAAATCTGTCAGTACTTGTGATGCATTACTGGACAAGTACAACTTTTTAATGCAACAGGTCTATGGGACAACTAAAAAAAATCATCAGTCTACTTGGTTGAAAAGTTTCCCTTCTTGCGTATAGATTTGTAAAAAAAGTCCCTCGCAAAAGGCTAATGTAAAAGAAGGCATACTGCCAGCATCTCAAAGTCTATTGTCCAAGCATCTTTTTGAAAAGAGCCCTAAGCAATTATAGCAGAGTATTTTATTAAGTTGTACATCATGTCTCTATATCCTGAATGTATCAATGCACCTGTATCATGGTACAATCTCTGCCCCATTTACCCCAGCATAAGGCCTGCCCTCCCCTGTAAGACGCATGCCCCACTCTGTTCTGCCTTTCACGGCTGCCTTCTCAACTAATCCCTGTACATGTCAGGGTAAGATAATCTCCATTCCTTGCTCTGTGAAACTGCATCGAGCATGGAGACAGAAAAAAGGCGCTACATGTAATAAGACTTATTTTTCTCTGGGACTTATTCCATTTTGTGAACATATCTGCAAGAGCTGCACAGGTCTTCATAAGACTTTTCCTGTCCACTTTTTTCTCCATCTTACTTCCAGAAGTACATGTATATCCATTAACCAATACACTGGTTTGAAACAATCTGTCCTGGAGCAGTCTTGAAGTACAACAGCAAACGCATCTATGGAGTAAAACTTGTGAATTTCAGGCCAGAAAACAATCAGAAGAACATGATTAATCATCTCCTCGATCAGCGACGTCAGACTGTCCACAGAAGCGGCGTTGGAGGCAAGCGCAGCCGGCAGGGCATACTGCACTCTCTCCCCACCCCATTAGCCACCGGCTGCTTCACCCCAGCTACTGGAACCTCACTGCACTTCTAGAAAGGAACTTCCAAGCCAGCTAATAATGCTGTGTCCATGATAAATCACTGAGTTAGATTTACAAGGAAGACAGAAAGCCTAGGTGTAAGCTGTGTGTCTTCTATTACTCACTCCATTTCACCATGACGTTACTGTGGCCTTCTCAACATCGGTAAATGCAAAAGGGAAGTGAAAACTTCCTCAAGTAGAGAAACAGCTAAAACATATTACCGTAAGGAGCAGCCTATCAGATGAATATAGAAAACATTCTAGATACAGTACATTTTGATTTTAGATTCTTTTCTATTAGATCAGGCAAAGGTGTGGTTTCATGACCAAATGTTTATGACCATTTTCTACTGTCCTTCAGTAAGACATATAGCTACCTTTATGGCCAACTATTTCCTAATTTACCACAGACCATGACATCTACAAATGTATTGTTTGTCTATCAGGGTGCAGATCTCCCATATTATGTACTCAGCACTGAAGGACGATGGACATGGGCGGGCAGCCATGTGTCCTCCCTTGCACTTCTGAGGTGTCTACCTAGTCACCTGTGCCGTGCTTTGTTCTCAACTCCATTTCCAACACCACTCGGCCAAGCAAACCACTTCCACTTACCATGTACTCATTGCCTTTTAAGTTTCCCAATCCGAACTCACAAAGTTTGGCATCAACAATTTTTGAGAGCGGCAGCCCCCACAAGTACATCTGAGGTCTAAACCAGCAACAGCTTTTGTGTATACATGTAGTAAGTTCACCTAGAAATTCATCATGTAGTTTCAGCACAATACCATACAATTTGTTTAATTCGGGTAGGTAGGTGATGTACAGTCCAGTGCAGCTTGTGGTAGACGACAATAGTTGAGTTTAGAACTCTTGTGATTCTATTCCATATATCTGACTGTACATATGCATGTATACTCCAATATCAACATCTTATTCTACAAGAAGCTTTAAATTTATTCTTGTCCTATCGACACAGATATTATTAAGTTGGGCATCCAAATCTGCTTTGATTCTCTCTCTTAACTTTACAACTTAAAGTGCCTGTGAACTCAGTTATTCTAGTACACCTGCCCTTCTGTTGATGAAGTCTTCATCAGCTCCACTCCCATCTCTGTCTGGCCCCTGTGTTCTCCCTTGGGTGGGCATGTCAAAGTTTCAATTGCAGCTACTCACATAAGAGACCATTTGACTTTGAGAGGGTGTGACCATGTCTGGGATGATGGTGGCTATAATTTGGGAAGAGGTGGCAATGATCAGGGCAGGAGACCAAAACTGGGGGGTGTAATTACTCCAGCATCAGGGGCCGACTACAAGGTCAGGTGTCATTCAGCCTTGATGAAAAAAGAAAGCATAAAAAATCGATTGCGAGGACCTTTGGCTGGCACAGTGCTGGGAGTCTGTCCTGTTGTGCTGACTTTTGCCACCTTGAAAATTACCTCCTCTCATTTGCATATTTATTGAAAAGCATTTTTCACCCTTCCTGAAGTGTTTATACCTCATTTCCACACGTCCAGCCAGAAGACTTGACCTTCCAGGGGATTTAGATTAACTCAAGTACACCTACCCAGTCTTGACTCCTAGGGTTGGGTAGTTTGGGTTCATACTGTTAGAATGTAAATGGGGCAATGTCTTTGTACCCAATTGTAGGATTACACAGTCTCAATAACACTCAAGGACTATGCAAAAGGACATTTACTTTTTACCTTTGCCAAGGTTATATTTAGGCAGCATCTGTCCGTCTGTTGGTCACCAAGGTACCTTAAGAACAACTAGACAGATTGGTTTTATGTTTATTTTGTTGGTAGGTTGTGGGAAAACTAGAAATTATCAGACTAGGTGCCCTCTAGTGACTTGCTATTGTCATAACTTTTCACAGGTAACACATAGCCCTTATTCTATAATCTATTTAAACTCTATTCCCTTTCAACAACAAAACATAGATAGCCAACAGTGTGTGAATCTTCTTATGGCTATCTAGTACATTTTTTTGTACTTTCTTATACAATATAGTCTTACTGTAATCTCTTATACAAGACTGTATGGGTTCCAACAAGACCAAAAAAGTTGTGCCATACTGTAACACTTTTAGTATGGTAGAAAGTTGCTATGCAGGTCAATATTTGTTATTTTACAGTATCATGCACACCTGACATGAGCAGACAGGTTTTGATTATTTCCACAACATCCCCTTTTGGGGAGGAATCTCATCTTGTTTTTTCTGAAAACATCTTTATATTGTGATGTCTCATCCCTGCAACACAAACGGAAGAAAAACACATTTTCTGATCCTTCTATCCTTCTTAGTATGCTGGAGATGCTATCAATGTCTGTCCAGGAAAACTGGTCGTCTGTGTTGATTCAGGTGTACATCTGATAGGAGTACCCTTTCCAAAATAGTTGGTATCTCTTTGATATCCCTTTAGCATTACCAAGGGGAAGTGATCAAAGATGGAGAAATTCTTTGATCATCAGGTGTCAGTCATCAAGTACCTGCTTTCACCAGTTTAAATCATTTGCAGTGGAATTGAAGGAAGTGCAATTTACAAGACAACAAATATGAAAGGAGATAAAACAGAAAAATAAAGAAGATACGGGAGACAAAGAGATTTAAGGTACCAGTAAAGGGAGACAAAGAGATTTGAGGAAGAGAAAGGAAATTGACAAAGGAAGAAACTGGAACGGGAAAGTAAGAGGTATACAAGAAAATGTATGAAAAGTGAGACAGCCAGAACTGCTGCAATTTGGTAGGAGTTTAATTGTACATTTCCCTTACAGGGCCAAAGTACAACACTATAGCAGATTGGTCATCACAAGCCTTGAAGTTAAATCCTATAAAAAAGGGCTAAGTAATGGCATACAAACATAAAAATCATAATAGAGTACAAATAGTGACAGGGCCTCTTATAATAATCCAAAACGTAGGCTCTAAAACTACTCTTAATATACAGAGGTTCGATTTCTTCTTATCTCTTGGGGATGTTAAGAATATAGGCTGAGAGTGGGGTTTGTTTAACATAGAATGATAAAGAAAATGATTTTTTTCAAGACTAGTCATTATTCAAAGTGAGGAAACTTTCTTACAATAATTGTTTAAAAAAAAACATTTCTATCATAATACTGTATAAACTGCAATGTACAATAAAGCGTGCTTCATCTTCTACCCTATTGACGTTACAGAACTGACAGATTCTTTGCTCCAGAGGTACTAGTCCTTGGGTTGGGCCTTCCTGATTCAATGCTTCTTGCCAGACATTCAAGCAGATGTTTGCACACTGGCTGGGATATAACCTCCCCACAGACGGCTATGGACCAAGAGTCAGCAATATTCCAGAGCGATCAATTTTAGAAAGATTAATGCATCAGGTAACAGATCATTGCTAAGGTCAAGTTATCAATAGGTAAGTTAACCCCTGATCTCTGGGGCCTTGGCCAGAGCCATGGCTGGGGAAAGGAGCGGAAAAATGAAAGTGCCAAAAAACTAGTTGAACATAGAAAAGTAGACATATACCTAATAGTATATTCATATAAAAAGATGAAAATATCTTGTATTTTTCAATGAGTTCCTTTTCAAATCTCAGTTTCCTAATAGCGTTTCTATAGACTTACATTGCCCTTCAATAAGCCATCTAACTTTGCTTGTAAAACATAACTTAAAAAATTATTGTTTATTATACTTTGCTGTATTCCTGGCTTGGAGTAATGTATACAGATGTATCTATGGATATACTCATATAAATATCAATAATGACAAATATCCAAAAATTGGCAGAAACAGCATTTTAGTTCTGCAGAAGGGAGACCCAATTTTCCATGCCTGATGAAATGATACTTATAGTGATATCATTGCACACATAACGCAGTTCAGGATTTCTAATTATTATCTAGCATATTGTTGATGATTGAATGGTCTCCGTGGTTTATTATTGTTCATTAGCATATTAAGTAATCTGATCTGATATTTCATGGTTGTACTACATTTTTGTATTTCAAAATAATTTGCCATCATTGTCCACTGAACTTCTCTCAATAGTTCCCCCCAACAAAAGACAATCATGTACTTGACAACTTTTACAAAGTTAGCTAACTTAAAGACTGAATATAACCATCCTTGTCTCCTCTGGTAACTGGTACCAGGCAGGGAATGATCCGACCCTACAGGAGTTAAGTGGAGTGTTTGGGGAGATTAAACACAATTTACCCCGGCGTGCCAAACTATATTCCACACAAGTAGAGCCTGAGAATCCCCGCTCTGCGCTTATCAACACAAGTCAGGGCTGCCTCGCAATAATGCTAATTTTCTTCCCGCTGGGGAATCTTTGTGCTCCCGTTGGATAATAGCAGTCCCCGAGGATAGAGACGACATCTCGGGGGACGGCACGACAATGGTAAGGTTGAGGCAATAGTTTGGTGTAGGAACGGGTGCGGGGAAACGTGGAGACCCAGCTAAGCCTTTGTTTGGTCACATGGGACACCTTGATGGATGAGGGGGTGGGGAGCGCGCATCGGACGCGCCGGGAAATCGATGAAGGTGATCCTGAACGAGAAATTAACGTGGAATTAGGACATGAAGGGGAGGGCGACCGCCAAATGAATAAAGGTACTTCCAGACAGACTGAGTGTTATTAGTGAATATTACTGCCAGCCAGAAATTAAAGCTTCTGCGGGATGATAGATTTTGATCCATATTGAAAGTGACACAGCAACAAGCCAAGATGGTAATCTCAATAAAGCATGATTTCCACAGCAAATTATTACAATGGGTGCTGTATATGTGATACATACATAGTGGTCTCAAGAGAGGGTACATTTTCCTGACAATCTTTGGCAGAAATTCTTTTCAACAAGGAACTTTATAAGTCTATTAACTGTCTGCTTTCATTACCAGCTACCTGAATATCAGCAAGGCTGAGTGCGTAACTTGAGAAACAACTTACTTCCTTTCCTACTGTACAATGGGAATAAGTCACAAATGTTTAAGCTTTTCATCACCTGATTGTATAAAAGTTTTGCAACTGAAACTTAAGAGTAGTTGTATCAGTATACAAATATAGGGTAAGGCAATGTGATACAGTCCCTGCAGTAAGCTATTAAGTAGCAACCTCTGACTATATGATATGCATTTAACAGATGGTGCCAAAGATGAAACGGCCTCTTTTCAATCTGTTTTTACCAATTTCTGATTTCTTCTGTTATGTAAATGAGGTGCAAAATGTTTTGAAATCCCCCAAGTGGCCGACAGAAAAAAGGCTCCAGAGTCGTGCTGGAAATCCGAGCCACTGAGCAGGTGGAATCACATGTAGGCTGGAAGTTTGTGCCGACGAGGGTTCGGATTTCCAATTTCAGCATTTCAAAGAACGGCGAACAATGCTGGAAATGACTAGCGCTAACAGGAATGTTCCCTCCGCCGACCTCTGACCTCCCTCCGTGTTCCGGCACAAAGGGATCGGCAAACGCAACACGTTGTCGGACAATAGGAGCCAGAGGGTTTATAAACATGACAAAGAGGGGGCATGCTGGGGCATTGTGGGAAGATATGCACGCCCACTCGGCAGCACCACAAAACATTGACTGCTTTGTAGAGTGTGCCAATGATGGATCTTGTCCTTTCCTAAGTGATAGTGAAGGGATAATGAGTGGCCTTGCCAAGACACTGTGTCCTTGTGTCAGCCTAATTTCATTAAGGGGTTAAGAATTGTCATGCCAAAGACAACATCAATGGCCATGGGTGAAGGGAGCTATTTTCAAAATCTGTGCGAGGGTTACACTACGACCAAGCAACATTTATCCTCAAACAGGACAAAGCAGTGTGTGTGTGTGATGTTTCTTCCCAGTAAAAAGCTTTTTTTCCAAAGAATACAACCTCTCAGATGATTTTGAATGAAAAATTCCATTCATCACTGCTTTTACCACCCACACCCTGCATATCTGACAAGAAAATCTACTCTACTGTTATTCCAAGAATTTCTATGTAGAGTAGGGTTTCCCTGTGTTGATATAACTTCATTTCTTGTGGTTGTGTTTATAGGAATACTGACGAAAAACTGATACGACTGTGAGCAACTTCTCCGGAATTTTTGTCCCAGCATTCTGATTGATTATATCCTGTCTGACAGTGCTTGAATTACTCGGATAGGGCCTCATGCAAAGCGTGTCATACATAGAAGGGATTTTTGCTGTGTTTCCGTGACGTCTAGCTTTGTGACACTTGTTATTCTGGATGCCTCCTCAAAACTCGTCTTAGTTTCCCCCAAACTGTTGACAAAGAATGATTGGAACTCCATCAAAGGTAAGGGGAGTGCTTAAGTTGATGTGACTGACCACCAGGTTAGATGACGGGACCTCATGCAAAGTGTGTAGTACATAGAGGGAATTTTTCTTTCCCCATTGTGGAGGCTTTGCACCTTTGTGGTTGGGGTGATGCCAGGCTGACCCTGGGTCTCCCGCACACACAACCTTGCAGGCAGTATCTCCCAACAAGTCTTTACAAGCCTGTCAACATGTAGGTAGGAGCAGCTACATGAACCCATTAAGGGGAAACCCACACCCTGCACCACTCATAACACCAGGTCGCTTCTGGGGACGCACTACAAAGCACCCGCCGGCCAACCCAAACTTGGTCTGCTTGTTAGGCAACAACACGGCAACAAACCAGCAACACTTGTGCATTTGAAAGGAATGTGGCAGGATATTGTGTAAGCAGCCCTACGCTGGCTACTCTGAAGTATCTTTGTGTAGAAACAATGCTGATACAAAGCAAGCCTGCCTAAATATGGGACATTAGCATCCCTGGTTTTCAGCAGTTGTTTTGGAATTTCTGAGGTTCAATTTTCACACCACCAGCTCAGCCCGGACAGGAAGTATAAGTTTGACATGAAGAGTATGGTGCAGGTATCTGATCATGATCATAGCCTTCAAATCAAAATATTTCTTCACTTGATTCCAACTTGGATTATACCTTGACTCCAACTTGGATTATGCACAAAATATTTGCCTGTGACTTTTCATACTAAGGGAACTATGATGACTTCAAAAGCTCATGGGCTATGAATGGAATCACACTACTTTTTAATGGAAGCCTTCAATCTATGGGAATTATGCTAATTAGTTCCAACATCATTTTATAGCTTATTACGCATGACAATGAGATTCATTTTGGACGACAACAGGAAAGATCAATAATCACTAATTTACAGGGAGACACTGTAATGGGGCTGGGCACTTAGGGATCACGGGCACTTCCAGGCAAAATGACAAATAATATTCTGTGTAACAGCAATTGATCGTCTGTCCCAGTGGTCACAGGAGAGAAAAAAAACTGTTTCCTTTATTTGCAATTAGGTGGAAGATCTGTCCCAAGGATAGACCAATCAGAGGAGATGAGAAACTGGCTACTAGTGGTTGAGGCTCAGATATTGGCTGTAATTTGAACCAGTCATTACCTTCTTGTTAAGATATAGTGATATAGTAACTGTTGTGCTGGTTAAGTTGCTCCTGGCATCAACTGGAATTCTTGGAACTTAAACTTTTTAATACCCATATGAGGCCAAGGCAATTGAGAATACAAATGATGTTTTGAAATCACATTATAATAATAAAATACTATTGTAGCAGTTTCAATCACTGAAATACAAAGTTTTAACATGCCTTTTAAGAAAAGATTGCAATTTGCCTCAACAATTCCTTTATCAGCTAGTGCTACTCCGTATTGTAAGCAAGCCTCGCAATTCAGCCTTGTACATTACAGTTGACAGGAGGCCTACTGGTCATGCTGTCTACTTTGTACATACATGATACCTACATGTACAGCAACAATGGAATGTGGAAAGATAATACACGTGCTTATAAATGATAATCAAAAGTTTGTACTTGTAATCCAATTCTCATCTAATTGCTGGTCAATAAACAATTTTGGTACCTTTTTATGTACTTTAAAAGAACTTGTGAGTAAATCTGTCAAAACAATCCTGAAAATGCATTTTTCTTTACATTCCATTGAAATCAGTGACATGTGTCAAGCAGAAGATATGGTTCTCTGTCAGTCTGTGCAAGACTATGTAGATACTTATTAGTATACACAAAATATGTGCAATGGTTAGATATTGTCTGATGATTGTTCAAAATATAACAAGGAGACATCCCACAACATCTGCATGGATTCTGTCAGCACTTAGAAAATGAGCAATTCACACCCTCTGTTGTTGCCGAACCTAAATCAAGTGTTAAAGACCCAGAGTCAGGGGTATGTGTGAGGGGAGATGTGTTGATAACAGGGGAGATAAGGGGTGCCCTGCATTACAGCAATGGGCAGGTAGGGTGCTCTTCAGGCATGACATCAGCATCACATGCACCCTGGTCAGCTGTGGGCATGGGTGCATGCCAAAGTACATATACAATGTACGCAAACTCTGCTTGTTGGGTCTTGCATCACTAGAGATGGCACTGATGTATGTATTCCTTTCCGTGGCATGTAGCAGGCATGTGGGCAGCTTTAAATGACAGTTACATTCTGCATTAGTTTGAAAAAGGATAAAATTACATCATAGCAAAAGATAAAGTTTGAAAACAAAATATGCTTGAGAAACTTTTTCACACATCTGTTGGTCAACTTTTCTGGTAGACCTTAAGACCATCGTAGTTACAATGCAATGGTCGGTTACTATCAGATCATTGTCTGTTCTTCATCTTTAATTTCCCCGAGCCAACTGTCAAATCTTTGGACACTCATCATTGGTGACAGCCTCTAGTGAAAAGGTGGTGGAAAGTAGAAAAGACAAACTTACTGTCGAATGGTACTGCCTCCATTTGTCAGGACAGTCCTAGAAAGTACACAGAAAAGCAAATGGATGTAAGCACAGACAGCAGCAGACTATAACACATGATGGATTGTTCACTCACTGATGTATACAACATTATGTATGTATCTCAAAGTATCACAGTGACTGAACATCACAGAACACAACTACCTGGTGTCTTTAATATCTTATTAAGATTTTCCATACTTACAGTATATATATAATAATATATACAATTCAGGAATCTGATGTAATTTGCTAAAAATACATACATGTCAGTGCACTAATGTATTCTTAACTTCTTGTTTTTTTACATCATATATAATGACTTTGACTTTATTTGGATCCACATTGACTTAAAATCTGTAAGATGTATTATGAATAGTGGCCGTTCAGTTCCTGAAAAAAATCTTTATCAAATTTCACAAGAAAAACAAAAAGGTGCAGCATGCAGAGAAGGACACAAACTGCCAAACCATACAAAAAGTAGACTTTCTAAACTGAAATTAAGTCTTAATGCAAACAAAATGATCCCAAGAACTTGAAGAAGTCTGGTTATCATGAACTTTGTGAACTCATAAGGTAACAACATCACCTGTTGACCTGAAACATTTCAAGCATTCCTGTTGTGGAACAAGCGTTAAGGTGACGCAGGTCATGAGTTTCTTTTGTACTTTCTCAGGTGGGGCCATCATGCAGCCACGACTTCAATGGAATTGTGACAGGAAGTTATGGCTCATTGGCAAGAATGGCAGCATAGTTCATCCAATAGTATATAATCGTCAATGTGTAAGAACAGGAAGAACTAAGTACAATATGTAATCCTACTAGCCTACATGACAGTTGACAAGAAATAAGAGCAACATCAAGTTTGATATACAAATTGAAGTATAAGTCACGTTGAGAGATTATTCTCCATGGACGTAAAAAAAATCTCCCTAGTTACTGGAAACAACATACTTACATTTACTTTGGGTCAGTCTGGAATTAAGTCATTACAGTTGATACTTCTGACTCTGCTCTGAAAAATGCTTTTTTAATTTTACTGTCTCCCTGCATGATTGTGAGGGAATGGAGCAATATTCAGGGAAAGTCCTGAGACTAGTTAAATGCTTAAAGTATTTGTTAAGTTGCAAAAGTATGTAAACTAGTATCTTTCAAATCATCCAACCTAATATGTCAGTTGTATGAACTTACACATATAGTCTATTTTCTTCAAATCAGAACTAGGAAGTTACATAAACAGAGGACAAAGTCTTTTCGTCAGGGAAACTGAACTCAAGAATAACATTACAAAAACATATACATATTAAAGTCTTCATTGACATTTGGGACTTAGGAGAGTGTATCAAAACATACATGTATAGCTGTATAGACTAAAGCAGCATTAGTAGACTATTCTAATGATCATGACCCCAATAAAACTCTCCGCCCCTCTCAGGCGCCACAATCAATCATATTGTGCGGTGGGAGGAGCATTGTTGGTCAAAGCTGCATCGCACGAACCATACTTAGCATAAGCAATTCTAAAAACTATAAAAGCAGAAGTGAGAGATTTAATTGTTATGACCCCTTAGCAAACTGCTCCACCCAGTTCTAATATAACCATCAATCAAGATGACAGGAATGAAGGGCAGCACTTTACATTTTGAATGAAGAAGAACTTTCAAAAATAGTGTATTGCACATCTTCTGTCAGTACTACTGGTACTATGGCACTTTGTATCTTGTTTCTGAACAATTATTCTTCGGAAATCGTGTTGGAATGACAATTTCTCTAATATTGATTTAATCAAAAGTGTCCCTGCAGAAGTTTTTTTATCATTTGTTTTCAGTTTATACATTCAGATTCTAAACATGTCATTCTTTGGACATCAGGTGCTTTGGCATCCATGGCTTATCAGACCGACACCCTGGTCAACTCCGTCCAACACCATAGCCCTAACTCTCGCCAAGTTCAGGGTGTTGGGTGGAGTTGACCAGGGTGTTGGGCCGAGATGACATGGTTGAGCTGATTAACAGCTGAATTGTCATGGGATGATATTGAATAGTACTCACATTATCAGCATATTTCAAGAGAAAAGAGGTATCAAATAGGGTGGTATAGATTAGTGGTTTGATTGCTTAATTTACAGAGGGACAGCAGAATCTGGAATATTTTTAAGTGAAAATTCTACCTGGGACCTTCTAGATATAGGTAAGAATGGGAAAGAGCTACACTGATATGACAACACTGGTACATATACTACATGTACTCATATATACACATCCCCCCTCCCCCAAACATGTACCTTCCATATTACCATGTATATTATGCATGGGCTGGCATACCCATCCTATGATAGTAAACCAATTCCATGGGTAGGCAGCTGTGAAATGACTATTGCGGTATAAACACCCAACCATGCCTGCTAGAAAAATGGGGCCCAAACCATTGACTCCACTTCACCCATGGGGATTTTCACAATTTCCACCCTCCCTAAAGCTCTCTAAATGATTTTAGCCTCCAGAATACCTACCAAGGCATCCATCTATCAGTGTGGTTCAGGGGGATGGACGTTTAATAGAGTCATTTGTCTGGTCTATATGAAATCCCCTTTTTGAATTTCATATTTTTTTTCCAAAATCTGTGACAAAATGTCAACATATGTGAATCTAGTATAGATGAGAAAACTTCATATATTCTTTTATCAATTATCAAGTTATTTATTCTTACAAAATATTCAAAGAATTAGATTTTCTGATGATAATAGCATACTACTTACTAGTTGGATGTTACTTATTTGGATGTTACTTATTTGGATGTTACTTAGTTCCAAACTAAAATGCCACAAAGTAGAAAAAACTTTCTATTTCCTCACTTACTAACTTCAAAAAGCATTTTCATGACGAAGAAAATTCATATACGGAACCAACGTTGTATAGGTGAAATATTGATTATTCAAATTGTATCCAAATACAGAGTTTTTCGAGTGACAGACATGTAAGCAACCATTTCTCATAATGACACACACAGATTTACCTTTTACTCTTTTTTTGTCATTTTGCAGCACATTTTTAAATTTTCTCTTCTTGTGCAGCAATGTGGATTTTCATTTTGCTGGAATAGTAACAATGCACCTGCTATAAGACCATTTCAGGTCTCTTACATTCACTTTCATTGATGATGTTTTGCTACTTCAGAACTTGACCTTGGGAGCCCTAAAAGCATGACTCTCCTCCTCTCAGACATCTTCTGTCACCTCCCCATCAAACAGACCCTCCACAGATCCATCCTATAAAGTTCACCTAATTAAATGGCATTTTACATATTAATTGTTTTACAGCCGACGAGGGCACACTCACCAATACACACGTCTGGGGGATGATTGATGGAGCGTTGAGAAAAGATCACAGTGAAAAGTCAGAGGGGAGAGAAACCTGGCAGTATGCATTATTGTGCTTATCATGGGGAAACGACTTTCATTGTTGAGAACTTCATTCAGTTCCCAGATCCCGCCCTTTTGTCGTTCCATGTCTTTTGTTGGGCGCTGGCTAATGACCTGTAGTAATGATCATGAAGAAAAAAGAAAGAACGTGAAGCATTTTGTTAGCTGTACCAAAGGGATTTGTAGCCATTGTTCCTCCCTGAAAGCCAATACAGCATTATTTCATTATCAGGATAATTCCTTTATTAGATGGGAGAGAAGTTGGATGCTGGAAGTTCTATATTGCAGGCTCCAGTTTCACGTCTGGGCTGCCTCTAACACTTTTAATGCTTGAAAACAATCCAGCCCATTAGGTGACAATGACTCTAATGTTGCATAGCTCCCCGTTTCAATTAAGTCTTGCCAACAATTCATTATGAAAAATAATGAAAAGTGGCTCATATTCATTAGTCATAGCCATTTTAAAGTAGTATTAAATGAAGGATTTACAGCCTATTCATGGTTGAAAATTACACTGAACATATGTGTCCCTCTACGTGTAGTACATGTATGCCACCCACCACACAAAACTTTCCCTTTGTATTCTGTTACTTTTGTTTCCGATCCCAAGGCAGTTATTTGGATATCTGAGAATTCTGACAACCTATACATCACGGCTGCTTTTTAAATGCAAATGGCAGTAATTCCATTCCTGCTAATACTGATATTAAAATAATAGACCAGGGGTAGGAATAGAAGTAGCGGAAGGGCTCCCACTAGAGAATTCTTGATGTGGTGCTCTTGTTCCCATTTTGGCTAAATGGTAGCAGAAAATTATCTGAGCAGTTTAGAGGCACCAGTGGCATTCAATGAACAAATGGTAGAAACCAGATACCAATTATGTACAGGAAAGGGAGATATCTCTATTACCCAAACTTGTACCTAGGTGTGTAACACTGAATGCCAAACATTTCCTATCCTTTGTGCGGGTATTTCATGCCCGTAGCCAGGATTTTGGTTGGGGGGGTTCTTTTTAGTACTTGCCGGACCATCGAGTGCCGCAGGCGCGAGACTCACGCCGAAGGCGTGAGCTATCGAGGGGGGTCCGGGGGCATGCTCCCCTGGAAAACTTGAAATTTTGACCCTCTGAAATGCCATTTCCTGCATTTTGGCGGGCAAAAATCACTGGCGAAGTTTAATGGAATTTCTATTAAAAGACAAGGCTTTTGGCATAAGTCTTTGAGGCCAACTCCCTCATATTTTCACCATGTCCGACACTAAAGGCGCGAGACGTCGCAATCGAGGGCCGGGGAAATTTTGAAATCTGGACCCTCTGAAAAGCCATTTCCTGCACTTTCTGGGGCAAATTTTGTCTATCAGTGAAAAATGCATATAGTCATGCCTTTGAAAAAAATCTTGGACATGAAAAAGTGGACCTTCGAGCCAGAAAAAGCGGACCTTTTCAGCGTGTGGGGAGGTTCTTCCGAACCCCCCGAACCCCCCCTGGCTACGGGCATGTATTTCCCAGGAGCTCCCCTATTCTGGGAAACGTCGTTTCCCTTCCCATTCCCCTGACAAGGGTAGTCTTGACAAATGTTACGGTCGCTTATTCATGTGGCGCTTCCCCCTAGAGTTATCGTAATGCTGATGACACCCATGTGTGTAGTTTTTACGGGAGTTACGACCCAACGCAATCTCGCGACAACATATTTCCCCGCATCCCGCTGTGGCTATGATAGTTGTGGAAGGAAGCGCCAACTACTAAAAACTGGTGGCAATTCTCCAGGCTTGCATAATTAAGTGGCAATTTCACTCGCTGGTGGATAATATTACACATGTACATAATTAATAGGCAATTTTGTTCCTGAGCATTTAATATGGCACATGTGGTGGCCGTAATCCCACACGGTAACACCAATCCCTTACTGCCACCCTACATGCAGATGGGAAGGACACCTCAACGTTAGTTATAAATATGTAACACTGATACAGACGAGGAGTTTATTAAAAAATGACAAAACAGTGGTTACCTGAAGCATGCATAGTGTAGTATGAAAAAAAGTATATGTTCTACATTCAAAAAGTATTCATAAGGTTCAGAGTAAAATACTGATACTAAACTTGCAAATAACAAAAAGCTGCATGTGTGAGGTATCTGATTGCCTTTGATAATCAACAAAAGTATATAAAAATGTGTGTTGGAAAGTTACTGTCCAGCTATCCTCAAGCCCCATACATGTACATTGCAACAGCCCTTATCACACAGGTACATAAATACACAATTTCATTACAGATGACTCCAGTATATAATGTAATAACAATGTATCTAACAATTGTTATATCACACTCATTTCCATATGCATTACATGTGACACACATTCACATCTACGATGACCCATTTCCATTACTTAACATTTGTAATACAACTAAGAATCATAACTACATCAAAATTTGGGATGTCTATAAACTTGAAATAGAAGCTAGATTTGAACATAAATGTTCACTTATAGCCTTTAGGTATTTGCTTCAAACAACCTTTTAATGAAGCTGTTGATACAAATGAAGGTCACTCTTGTGATATAATCTACCAAAGCTTCTAAATCTGTCTCCCATTTACAAGAAACCATCTAAAACCTATAAATACTCATGAACGGACACAGCACCTAAATGTTTGCGAGCCAGCTAAATGTTATCAGGTCTGCCCGTATTTGTAACATTTACTTCACCAATCATGGGTGGCGCTATCTCCCCGCGGTCGTCACCTTTCCCAATCCCAGGGAAGCCATGAGAAAAAGGCGTCCCCCCTGACATTTCCATGTCTTGTACAGCAGCTATCTCTATGGACCTGTACATGTCTGTCCCTCAGAGACTAGAGAGCTATACTGTACAGGCAGACAAAAGCACAGAGGAGACTGCTAGGTTTGAGAATCCCAAAGAGGTTTGTAGTTTGAATCATTGTAACCTTGTCCCATGGGCCTCATCACACATGACTTTACAAATTTTAACAATAGTCAATGCCATTCTGTTAACAATGCATTGTGAATGTTCTTTTATAATTTTAGGGACATTACATGCTATTTCGTGTTTTCTATTGTATCACTTTTGTACGTCCATAACCCGAAGGAAAAATAGCTTTCTTGAAGCTAATTGTGGATCTCAATAAAAACAAAACCACTTCAATCATAGTACAATGTATGGTATCGATTGTCGATTCTCTTTTCAGAGGTAGGAGATAGTTGGCTTCATGTCAAATTGAGTTAGGTTACGATTCTGCCCAAATAACTAAACCACAGAAGCTTATTTTTTATCTGCTGCCCAAATCCCTCAACAGCACATTTCCATCTCAGCTTGTATAGAGACAATCAGGTTACCATGGTAACCAGTAAGCCTATAAGTATGCTTTCACAAATCTCCTCACTATCCAATCTGAAAACATGGTATGTTCATTGTTTTCTGCTGTAAGAACATCACTTGTAGGTCCAAGAAGAGTGGCATATCCAGGAAAAGACTCTTCTTGCACCTTCATTCAGGAGTAGGATAGGGTTGGAGCAATCAGATTATCACTAGAAATACCACATAAGAGATACAAAGTTAATCTCCAAACACATAAAGCAGTCGGGCTTCTTTTGAACCTATTTGGCGGCATTTTTGTACGTCTCTCTGGAGGTCCGTGGTTTGTACAGATACCCTCCTTACACATCCATTGCATTGTAAAAATCATGGACCTCCAGAAAAACATACATGTACTAAAACACTCAAAACAAGGCTGATTGCTACATCTGCTTGAAAATTGATACACTGCACCAGACTGTGACATGCTGGCAGGGTTGCTATGTCCTAAATTGGGTTTGTATTCCCTTGACTTTATGCAGAGAAAATAAAAAATAAAAAACATAAAAATAAGGCTAAAAGGCTAACAAATCACACAAAGCATTAAGAGTTTTTCTTGCTTTATCTGTTGGATCCCTTAGCCACTGCAATGTCACCAACCTGCTGCAGCTTTAGTTTAATAAATTTATGTGGATATTCAGCTTTTTTCCACAGAAACAATGTTCTAAGTCTAAGTAAAACCTGCTAGGTATATTATCACTCTCAGCAGACTTCATTAACAGATAAGGGCTCACGAGGGGGATTATGGACCTCTCCATGGAAGATTACCACAAAGTACACTTGTAACAGTCCCGCCCCACAGGGGGGTAGGGAGGGGAAGTACTTCAACACAAGTACTGATTTTTCTTACTCAAACATTCCTTTCTGTCAGACCAACGGATACAGTATGTGGGTAATGGGTACAGATGATGTTTTGATTGGCGACATATGATTCAGGATCAATTTGCATTTGTAATGAAACAAGTTACAGGGGAGTTACAAAGTCATGTAAATTTGTAATGGTTCTTATAGACAAGTAGGAGACAAGGTCAATATTGACTTGCAGTACCATCACAAAAAACAGCCTCAATACTTCCTGTACCTATTCAGAGATGGTCTCCATTTTGTACTGATATCCTCCAAATTCGAATTATGCAAAATTGATGTATTACACAACATTACTCGACACAATTAGGGTCATTCCAATCTAAATGGTCCAGTGGGAGAACTACATTTGTATAAATCCCAGCCTTTCTTCCACTCTTCTGTCAAATCCATTTTACCTCATCACAATGTAAAGTTTAAAAGCTTTTCTCAAAATCCTGTGCTTTGCTTTTCCTGATATGAAAGGTCGTCCAAACGAAGTTTGCTTTTTGGAAAAGTCTTCTTATGCTAGGCTCTTCCAACCCCCTGGTATCCCTTGCTCTAAAGGTGATGTTTACCCATAAGCTCACAATCTGTGCCCCAGGTCGCCAAATTGTATTAAAGTGGGATGAAATGTTGTAAGCTGGGAGACTGTTATTGATTACATTAATGCCAGGATTTGAAAATGATTGATGGCCAGCGGAACCTGGCAACCCAGTGACGATGATTCTAATTAAGTTCAAAGAGGATGTCAGAATCCTGCAGATCTGGCAGAGGACCCTGTCCTCGCTAACAGACACAGATCCGACAAGAATCTAAACAGTTCAATTCTGTGTGTTCTAATGAAACCCGAGGGTAGGCAGCAGGCAAAGGGTGTGACAACAAGGAGGACCCCCCAACTCAGGGACATTTATGGAGTACCATGGCACACTGCCACCTGCTCCATTATAGACAGCCAATGACAGGACACCTTTCATTACGCGGTGATACTCCGCTTGCTTCCTCAACCATTAAATTAGACTGTTTCCTTACCCACTTTGCTGTGAAGTGCCATCTCGTCTACAGCAGCATCTTAATACCCTCTCCCCTTACGACTCCCTTGGGGGCCACTCACAAACTTACAGAAAAAAACTCAACGACACTCCACGACTGGCTGCACTGTCACTCCAAAACAGTTTCCCCTCCTCCCCGTATGGACGCATTTTTCCTCTCCAAGAGAAAACATTGCTTTTTTCCTGACCAACAATGCCAGCAAAACACACACAACCACACGCCACTGGCGACACACAATACGCTAACCAAGTTTCACCACAGAGTATTGACACATATTTTCCAAGTGGGTATTAATAGCCCTTAATTAAGCTCAGGAGGCACATTTCTTTGGTTGCTAATTAAGTGCTTGGCTCGGAGGCATTAAGGGAGAGGCTGCAGGGATGCCGGGAGTAACAATGATGATCTCCATACAAAGCACATCGAGTCCCCTGCAAATACAGCTGTTTGGCATATTGTCCCTCAAGAGGCATCTTGATGCACTACAAGGGGAAAACCTGTACTGCTCTGCCGTACTTCAACTCACTTGTTCACTTTCCTTTCCGCTCGGAGACAAAGGGACAACATCTCAAATGGCTGTATTAGAAGTACCTTTCAATTACTGTCAATTTGTACAACCATGCTGAGAGGAAAACCACAGATACAGAGTTGAAAGTCAGATTTCCATAACCCATGGTGACAACTGCATGTGTGGACAAGCAAAACGGACGGAAGCAATGGTCCTTCTCTGGTGACCCAGCCTCCAACAATAAATTTCTCCCAGGCCAATGCATCTGTTCTGTGACCAGCAACGGAATCCCCTACATAGGGCAATGCCAGGAGAAGAGAAATATTCCAAAGCAATTGCCCATAAACAGTTTAAACAGTTTCCCCCAATTAATAGTTCATGGTTCCTTGACTGGCAGCTCTCTGTTCCTAAAGGTCCTCCTCCCTGCGATAATTATGCATCGAGCAGAGCACACGAGTCCACATAGCAGGGTAATGGGGCGAGCGACGTTGGTGTGAAGTCAGGGGCTCAACTCTACAACTTATCAAGCGCCCAGTATCAATGCAAGAGATTTTCTGCTTCAGCGTTTTTGGACGGGCAGTTGACTCAGGATGACTAGTGCTAACAGGTGGTCCAACAGGCACTGAGTGAGGGACAACGCTGGACGGCTTGCACAGCTGCCTCACCGTCCCCCTAATCACACCATTGTGGTCTCCTTCATTAAAATAAGGAGATGCTTTAGAACGTCTTCAATGGTTCTTCTGAGAGGAGATTTACCAGCTTTTCCTGCACTTCCGGCCGCAGAGGAACCCACACCAGGGTCTTCTAACCTGTTTTCAATTTTAGTAATGAGATAATTAGTAGGGTTTGCAAGTCAGTAGCGGCAAATTACAGAAACAAATAGAAGCCAGGGGCTTAGTGGTCAAGCCACAGCTCCCAAGAGGGCATGACCCAAACTCTACAGTCTTGAAACTGCTTTGAACAGGTAAAATCCCTACTTAAAGGTCTGGGAGATGTCCGCTAGACTTGATCACAGGGGGTTGGACAAGATCAGCACAAATGTACACTCGCTTTCTTCAGTGACATTACTTTGCCTGTGACAAGCTTAACTTGTAAGCCTTTAATTTATCATGACCCTGACAATTGCATGATTCTTCTTACCTTTGCCAATATGTTTTGCTGCCTTTTGTGTGTCTGCCTGTGGAAAGCATTAGTCAAGAAGCTATGGATGCATCCTTTTGGATATTTGGTAGCGTAGGTGGATAGACGTCAGGAAAAGTCCATAGTGGGCATCCTAGCAGCTTTCTACAGTGTTGCAGTAGAAAATCAAGGTTGATAGCTTGTGCTATGGACATGCTATGGTCATGATTTTTGAGTGACACATACTGTAGCTCCTGTAACAGAGAGTGAGCGATGTACGTCTGGATCCCCTGGCAACTTTTATTTAACTATGAGGACCGATACTATTAGGTTATAACAAAATGAAGACAATGTACATAAAATTATGTACTCATTAAATAAAGGACAGTACACGCAGGCCAGGTAATGACTTTTACAAAAATCTATGTCTAAGATTTTGTGGAAACAAAAAACTGCCAGAAGTTCAGGGATGCTGCCCTTGTAAGAATTTCAAGGTCAAGGCAAATCCATTAATGTGCCTTAATTCTGAGGTCCTGTAGCTGAAATTACTACCATTCAACTTGGTATAAACTCGAGATTGAGATGCTTTTAAAAGTTCAAAGAAAACTGAAGTGCTTTTCATCTAATACGTTATACCTCTGCTGTTTAAACAAGTTTTCTGGCAGTGAAATAAAGAGCCAAACTATTACAAAACGTGATCTTTTAAGAACAAGTTTCTTGAGAGAGATTACCAGGCGCTTGGTAAGTAGGTGACCCCTTGATCAGATGAACAATAATTGGACTGTAGTTGAAATTGGCAGTGACATTCTAATTGAGGGTCATTTAGTTGTTGTTGACAGGTGTTTGTCCCCCTGATCAAGAAGAAAGTTCAATTGTATCGTTATTTGAATACTGGTGTGCTTGTACTAGTATTCTAATCTTACAGTAAGCACACACCTTTAGAGTGGAACAAAGCTGTCTCCAGGACTCTTCCCTCTGTCCCAGGACAAACATTTGCTTGTAGGTACGGAACACAAAATTCACCCGTCTGTCTCAAAAATTTTAACTTCATGACATGAAATTGACAAAAATGGGTTTTTGTAAGCTCAAAACAAGAAAAATTCAACAACAAAAATTAACAATATGGCCCTGTTTTTAATTGGGATATAACTAAAACAAAAAAGAAAAAAATAGAAAGAAGAAACAAGAGCTCTTCCACTATGTTTATTCTTTTCATAACTTTCTCCCAAACAATGATGGAAAAAAAATCAAGACTGGAGACTGGAGCCCTGAAGTGAAGGCTCTTCTTGCAAGAGAGAGCACAACTTCTCCCTGTGGGTAACACATGGAACATGGAAAGTGGACCTCCCTTCTGAGATTGATGTTCCCAATTCAAATTGATGAGGGAAACTTCTGCGTTGGAGATTTCGTTTATTACTCGTTCAAAATTTACTTTAGGAAAGAGATTACCACTCAATCATACAACTATTTATAACGAGCACCCGGCTATAACTCAGAGGCGATATTTTGATGTATACCTGGACCAGTAGCTCCATATGTTAGAATTAACTTCCACTCCCTCTTAAAGTGAAGGCATTGTATCAACACATGTCAGACGTGATGGAGGAGCTATTAACACACACGATAAAATCTGAAATTCGTTAGTCCTCACAGCTCCGAGTGGTATTGTGCGCCAGTCATCAAACGGCAATCCCAAACGCACGATTACACAGGAATGGCTACAGATGTAAATACATCACTTTATTGCTAATTTCTCAGTAGCTGCCCATGAAGTGAGTGGTATTCATCAACTGCTGAATGTTTTTACACATGGCTTGCACTATTGCCGCAGGTTTTTAATCAAGGAATAGGAAAGAAATTGGAGGGATGAAAAAGTGTGTGAGATAAGTCTGCGCCCGCTTGTTTCGAAGTGATATGATCTGTCATGAGCACTTGACAGAAATGACTTGGTGTGCTGATGATGCATTTATTGCAATAAAATTATCATGTTTGAGACAAGCATGAACATAACAACAATTTTATTCATGGTAACTAATCTTCTTAAGTCTTATAGCTTGTTACATAGTTATATTTTACCTCTCATATGCTAGTACCACCGCGTTCATGATTTTGGACAAAATATGCAATGATATAGGTTTTCAAATTTTTTCAGCTGTATAACCTTGACCTTGACTTAGACTTTAAGAAACACTGAAAGTTTGGAAAATATCTGGACTCAGATCTGGACCACATTGAATGGCAGGAATAGGGGAAGAGAGAGCTAACAAGAAAGTAGTCTTGCTACTTGTTCACTTACTAGGCAGTTCTGTCTCCCTGTTTCCTTTGTCAACTAACTCAGATGAGTATACTTCATAAATAATATTTTTCAAGTATAAGCAAAGCAACCCATGCCCAAAAATGATAATCCAGGAGATAATTTTAGACTGCAACGAAAGTCCTGATACTGTACAATTTATAGTACATACATGTAGCACTTTAAAAATAGTGTAGGCAGGAAGCAGAAAAATTTTCGCAGTGGTTGAGTGAGTGGTTGTGAGTTTGCAGTGAAGTAGGCACCTTGACCATAAACCCACTGCAAACATGTCTGCATTTACAGTATTGTAGAAACTTACCCTGGCCAGGTGTCCCTTCCAGTGACAGTGGAGACACACGCTCTCTGCACAGCGGTACCTGCCCTTACAGTAGCGGGTCTGGTGTCCAGGGGTGGAGCAGAAGTGGCAGGCAGCAGTAGGACAGGTGGAGGACTGGTGGTCTCGGCCGCCACATAGGAAACACGCTGACTTCCTCTGGGGATGAGAAATAACCAGATTAAAGGCAAGGAAGGTGGCCCGCTTGTCCACATTGCTTTTCTACCACAGACGGAGTTATACATGTATTACCAGTCATTCATTCAAGAGTGGAAGACGTACAGATGATGTCTGAAACTCGTCTGTGTAGCAAGTTGACTGTAAATGAAAATGAAAGTCAAAAAGACAACAACAACACAAAGCACTGTTTAAAAAATTAACATATTGTAGTGAAAAAATTAGATGTAATGCGACAACATCCTTAGATAGGGCCCTTGGTTAGAATCCCCAGGCTGTTCATCCAACTACACAACAGCCTTGCCACAGCACACATTTTCAACCAAGCACACTGGGTCATCACACCCTACTCTTTTTTGATAAGTGTGTTGGGTTCTTTATGGGCAAAGGTTTGATGCTTGAGGCATACACCAAAGTGCCCTAATACTAGTACATGGGGCAAACTGATGCTATACATTTGGAATCTAGATTCCCGACATCTGAGATAAATCTATACAACAATAGATGGCTTTAGAGAGTTTTGTGCTATTGTAGAGAACAAGGTCCTGTACCCTTGAATAGATTAGTCCATCTTAGGTAGATACATTTCAGCAAAAACCCCTTCAAGGCCTGCAGGTCTAAAACAACAGCTCAAAAGACAATTTGAAACGATTGAAGTTCATCAAATTTTTGACCGAACACAAGGAAACTGCAGCTTACCAAATTTGATAAGTTTCCTCTGTTTGTTGGCCCAAAAGTCATGATGTGTGCCCCAAACTGATGGAGCTAAACTTTTTTCCTTCATACTATGTGGGTTTGCTCACATGTGAAGTCAGACTACCAATAAAAGGATCAAGAGAATCAGGTAGTTGGACCTCCCACCATGTTTTGCAAAGTTTTCCATAAAAGTCTGTGAAAAAGATGCCAAAATGGTACTCTGAAGTGAGCTCAACTTGTGATCAAACTACTACAGATCTAGACTCTGTAGTATAAAAATTTTAATTTTGAAATTCGTAAAAATTATGATTAGACACAACTTTATTGACACCTGCATTTGTCCCAGACAAGCAGCTCCCTAACAGCATTGTCAGACCACAATGGGTGTTGAGTTTGACAGACAGCTGACACTAATGTACAGGGGACAAGATCAGCCTTTCACAATCAGGCCTACCATAATCCTCCATTATTGCAAATACGTCAGCTGTAATCAGGGTTCTTAAAACGTGGCTTAAGTAATCACCAATCCCTTCTTTGTTGGGGAGAATGTCTCTTTCACGGACAGGGCCAGAAGGGGTTGTAAGGACACCTGGTTGAAATGAAGCAGACCCTCATCATAAAAGAGACACAAATCCTTTAACTTCTACCTGACTGAATGTCTGCATGATGACACACCCAGCAAAGCTTAGCTAAGGACATGCCAATCTCATTCAATAGTTCCCAGATTTAAAGAAAGATAATGCCAAACTGGAAGAAAAACATTGAACGAAAAGTCTGAGGGTGTGAAAATAGTGCCAAATTCTAGTTGTTGTTTTTCAAGCACTCTATTCAGTGTCTTGCAAGTTTCAATGACTGCAGTTAAACATGCAAAGAGTTCTTTTGCAGCCATCTTCACTTTGAGAGGTCAAAGGTTGTACATGGTCATGGTTGAATTCTATTTAATCCATTGACTACTTTCAAGTAATTCCACTTAGTTTTCAAAGATACATGATTCCCCAATGAACTAAACATACATGTAGTTTGAATTGACTTCACTTTACAGTCTTAAAGTACAAATTTAAAAGTAATGGCTGTGACAGGACCCATCACTAACTTTATTTTCCCACCTGTTCAAGTTACTTATTTCAGTGCAATGTACATGTACAAGACAACAGGGTACATGCGTCCCTTTCTCAGCACACGCATCCTTGAAACATGAAACAGTGTTGTCCCTCACTGTCTGTTGACAGTCTGGCTGGTGGCTGTAAGCAAGTCACAGAAATGTCCTTCAAATGTCCTTTTCACATTTCCTACTAATCCACAATCGGCATGTCATGTCAATCTTTTGATTTATCTACTTTCAAATTTTTCTTTTGTTCTGGACAATACCATCTAACAATCTCATGTCATTTCTGCAATATACTTCAGATACTGGAATCCTACGCCAATCATAAATAAGAATAATACAAACAAGTGTTCCTGACTCAAGTTTTACCAATGAGAAATTTTCAAGTGGCCCTGTTTTGGTTTTTGTAGTTACCACTTTCCACATTGTTTTAGAGTGAAAGAGACATATTTACTGAACCCAGACATTGTACAGTACATCAAATTATCTTTGGTGACATCCGGCGGTTAGTTCTTCCCACCTGAATCTATTGTCTTGGGAGTAGTAAATTACCAAAGGTGAGTTAATGATAGTGTGACTAGCTGACTTCTGCAAACAAAAGAAGTCTATTGGAGTGTGATGAAGCAGTGTTCAGGTGCCTATGCCTAATAAGGCGTGTCCCCAACCCCCTCGCAGGGTTCAACCTCGTGTCACACACCTCAATTTCTTCCCTAATGTCAGATTATCATAATTGTGCTGGTGGCAAACAGCTTCGTTCCACGTCTGCACCCATGACTGTTACTGAAAATACCAGAATGGTAGGACGGAAGTTGGGAAGGGCAGAAGCTGGAGAGACATCCATTTGGTCAAAAGTTTAAGGTCACGTGTCGACCATTTACAGCAGTTGCCTAAGGCAATAAATGAGATAATTAAGATGATAGACAAAAGTACAAATTTCACTATGTTCACTTCCAATGAGTTCATACATGTACAAATACACCCACCACTACCTTAAACTACTGATAACTTTGAAAAACTTTCAAAACTGATACCAATTTATTCCTGTTACAGACTGCCTATCTTTGGACCTTTTAGCGAATGTTATTACTATCACTATAACATTAAAACAATACACAAGTTAGTACTTTACTATAGAGGTTGTCTCCGCAGGATCACAATTTCCTGTTTAATTGAACACTTTTAAGATTTTTTCTAACACAAGATTACAAGGCAACCTCCCTGATTTTTATGAATAATGCAATGTCCATCATAATTAGTTTAACATGGAAAAAAATCAAATTTTCCACTGTGAAAGCAAGTAATCAAATCTTCTACACCATTAATCATTGCCAGTATATTATATTGTACTTTAAGGCTACCACCTTGTGAGTTTGAGTGCTAAGGTGACTGACAAACTTGTCAAAAGTGACCATTTTGTTTATGATGTAACAGTAAAAGTTAAAGCGAAGTACAACTGAAATATACATCACTTCAATCATAACCAAACTTCCCCAACCCAGTAATCAGTTGTCAATTTATAAATATTTACTTTTATATGCTAAGTTGAAGTTCTCCCTATTTCAAGTTTTGACAATGATTCCCACCACTCCTTCGTTCCACGTAGTACCTCAGACTAAGCTCTGCATTCTTGTGCAGAACTGCTTCTCTCTGAGTCTGCACGAGGTGCTGAGAATCCTATTTTTAAGCAGTTTTAATTACCTGTCCCTTCCCACCACGACAGGTACACCACCACAAACAGGTAATATGGAACCCGAGTCATTTGGCCTCCGGGCTCGTCTTATCTGATGGACATAACTTGTCATGTCGCTACTGGGGGACAGGCTCCGCTTGGCACGCAAGTCTCAATCAATCCTTCGCTGCTGACAAAGCACGGGGGAATCTGATTGGCAGAGGCTTGACACCTCTATAGTTCCAGTTGCCCCGTACCCCGGGGCTACTAGCGATGGAACGTTCCCAGAAACATGTAATCACCTGTTTTGCAATCTTCAAGCAGGTGCAAATCTTTGTTTGCCTTTCTTTATTAATTCTCAATCCGATCAGGCATTCCTATGGTATCCTCAAACCAGCAGGTTTAACAAATGGATGGCAACAGTTTTGTGAAGAGAAGTCTGCATTCTCTCACAGAATTTTGACGGATTAGATTGGGTAGGTGTGATGTATTCAGCCTCTTCACAACAACTTTGAAACATGTGGATGTACATGTACATGTAGCTAAAAGTATGACTTTTAAATTTAAGGGACAGTGATAAAGTAGGGGAGAGATACTTGTATCTATTGTAGCACCCTTCTCCAGCACAGCTTTGATGCAATTAAAAATTTCATTCAACACAGCAAAGTTTGGAATTTTTTTTTGTGCCCTACACAAGCACTAACCCCCCCTGCTCAACAAAAAAAAGAATCACAGGGAAACTCCATTGCACCATTGTAAAGGTCAATAAATCAGCGGTCCAATGATATGTAATACAAAGCAACTAATTAAGTAATAATAAGTTTCAAAGTTTTTTTTGTTGACCATAGTTTGCTGCTTTCCTGGCCCAGCCTTAATGATTGGGTGTTACTTTCATTACAAACAATAAAGAATATGATATTGTACAGTAGGGAAAAAAATACTGCAAGAAAACTCATTGGTTCTTTTGATTCCATTACTTAATTCACCATTGTTATAATTACATACAGTGTGTAAAATCAAACCCGCATTACTCACGATCATCTCAAAATGAAAAATGTCTTTAACTGTCTTGCAGATGCAAGGAAATTGCCTAAAGGGTTCCCCATGAGACATGGCAGTCTTCACAGTGGCAGAAGTTTTCTGCCATGACAGCAAGTGTCTGCCAGTAGAGATCATCAATCAACACAGGGTTGCCTTGCTTCAGGAACAATGGTCCCTGCAGTCAAGAAACTGTGAAAAATAAGGTGTCTTTCCTGAAAAACGACCTCCTATTGATTAATTAAACAGTCTGCTACTTCCTGATGAGCCTGATGAACCTTGGAGACGGCCTTCCCTCCGTCTGGAGACCCAGGTGCTTCTCCAGATCACTTGGAGTGGGGACAAGTTGGAAGACTTTCTCTCTGAGAAATGTTTATTCACGGACCCAATATTGCACACAAATGCATATTACATGTGTAGGCGACTCTACTGAGAAATGCACATTGCTTGTTGATGTTTTGAATCCTGGTAGAAATGTCGGGGGACTTAAGGAGATACTTTTCCACAAGCGCTCCGAGGTCGCCCCTTCTATCGGAAGGCCTGCCTTCAAAGGTTGCCGCGAGGGGTGACGGTGGTGCATGTCGAATACCAAATTGCGAGCAGGCGACTGCCAGCGGCAGGGCCTCCACAGTCCATTTCAGCGATCAACTGCCCATGAAAAACAGTTATTCCGATAAGGTGGGCTGACGATACAGTTACCCCAAGCGGCGCCAGCCTGGAACAGGGCAGGCGGGGCAGTTCCTGGGGTCCCCTTAATTTTCCATCATTGTTTTAGGTGGTGCCTGTTTAGTATGCATTCTCAGGCTAGCCCAGGCACCATCAGTCCTTGGAGAAACTTGAGCACCGACGGAATACAAAGGGAGGTATTTCACTTTATCATCGATTCCGAGGGTGACAGGGAGCGCCTTCTTTATTGGCCTAGTCCCTTCAGCAGGAATGTTTCATATTGTGCTGCTTTATTCCCCAAACACAGGCTCCCTGACAATTAATTAGATTAAGCTCCTGCTTTCTGTGGGAAAAAAGAAGTGCCAATACAGCGAGATGACAACACGTCCCCTCGGAGGGCCGCTGCCTCAGATCCCAGCCACTAAAACAGCTGTCATCTTTAAAGAGCCCTGAAGCACTAACAATGCAGTTTGGGTCTCGTAGGACATTCCCAACAAAATAAGGGACATTGTCAACACATAGGACAGTCACTGAGATTTCATCCAATTTGTGAAAAAAAAGAAGTTGAATACAAGATACAAGACTTGTTCGGTTCTTTGCAGACTCATCAGAGGGAGACTAATTCAAAAAGTTCTTCCCTCAATGAAGACATTTCAAGCATCATTGAGTCTGGGCCTTTTCATAGGTAAAGAATTCCCCCTCAGGGAAGAACCTTTTCTATACCAGATCCCTAGCTACAGGGTGTAGCTCAAAACATTGTCATTATTCCAAATTCCCATAATCACTCCTTTGCACCTTCAATGCACAGATGTCAATGCTTTTTGTCAGTGCGGGGACCAGATAACCCGGAGATTGTGTGGTGTTAGGCCTGGGAAGTAAGACCAGTCCAGGTGTGTAAGCTCTTAATCCCGTGCAAAATTTGATTAAAAACTCCTCCTTGCCACCACCAGGACCAGTTCAAATCCTTCCAAGCAAAAGAAAACATTCGGGGAAGCAGGGACAAAAGTGGCTGTGACTTCAAAGACAGGGACAAGTGCCTTGCACAAAGGGACTGCCATATCAAACGAGTCTCTCCATACAGGCCACTCTGTGTCCAAATATGGTAGAAACCTCTTTAGGAGACCCCTTGTCTTCTGGAGGACAATGGACTTCTGATGGCATGTCTGAGCTAGGGTGAGAGGGATTCCAAAACAGATTCCTCTCAAGCCAGCTAATACCGAGCTTTGTAAACACTTAGGATGATTCATGATTTCTGGTAGAGGCGTCCTGCCTGGCCATGAGCAGGCATTTCTGCTTGAGGACACCTGTTAACAACACTGGGGATGGCTTATATGCATTACATCACATATAATGAGATGCATCATTAACCTTGTAAAGAGATCTTTTGACTGGTCCATCTTTAAACCCCATACTTTTGAACATATTGTCTTCTTAGGGTCTCTATTGCTTCCCTTCCTGTATGGCAATCTCTCTGTGTAATGTGTGAACTTTATACGATGCATCCTCTAAACCAGTAGAACACACATTATGATTATGGTTTAAACCAAGCAATATTATCAACGAGTCTTTTCCATAGCAGTGCTGGTTGTTCAGGTACTGCATAGGTTGAATAGTAAACATAACAGGTGTGTGAGGTTAAAGGTCATCTTGGTCATGTGACCTAACTCATGTTTACAGTTTATTTGGACAGTCTTCCAAGCCAATCCAGAAAAAGATGAGGAAATACTATTTATTACTTCTCCTACCATGCCAAATTATACAGAAATCTGAATCGACCATTGTTTTGCGTTACAAAACCAGGAAAGCAAACTTGATGGAAGACATTCTCTGCCAATCTTTCATATAATTGGTACACAACCACATCAAACCTACAATTTGTCATAAAATCACAAATCTCAAACCATCATCATAAAACTTTGTCTGCAGTATTTTATGTGGCTAACTTTTCACTCTTCAAAATATGACCACAAATTTGACCAACTTTTTCATTTTCTGTTTTAAAAAAAACTATTCTTTGACAAAGTGAGGAATACACCTCCAGTGTCACATGTCAATGACATACAGTAATACCCTCTACTTGAAAATCTTTCCAGACCACATGGGCCATTGGTTCCTGGTCTTGCAGTTCTACCTATAACTGCAATTTTATGAAGTCAGCATCACTGGGAGTGTCCGTGCCAAGTTTTATCGTCGTGTTGCCACAGCATGAGTTATGCTCCCTATATAAAATACGAGGAAATCACCATCTCCCAGAAATTGATTTCTCACTAATATAGAATTATCGGGAGTGCCTTCTGTTCGATAATACCCACAGACCATGACTCAATACAATCTTCCGTATTCATTATGCTATCATACAAATCTGATATATTCATTATGTCATCTAACAGGGAACGGAGAAGGGACTCCCCTGGGAGCACTGTGGGTTCTTGGTGGAGACAGGTGGCTCACTTACCAAGCAAATACGGCCTGATTTAAAGACGGCGGTCAGCAGACCCGCCGCAAAACTTAAGGCAAAAAAACTGCCGGTGAATTGTTTTCTTAAGTTTCAAACAGTGCAGGTTTTCTTAAGTTTTTTCATAAAAGCGTACACTTTGGTCTAAAAAAATTACAGGAATAGGTAAAAGGAAAGACAACATGGTCAGCAGACAGGTGCAAAACTTGACCCAAAAACTCTACATGAATGGTATAACTACTAACTTAAATGGTAATACTAACTTAAAACCCTGCACAATTTTCTTCCATTTTTCTATAAAAATATTACTCTTTGGTCTTCCATCTCAGGCCATGTTGACTTGAACATATGGATGATATCTTCTGGGAACCCAAAACTGATGCAAGCTTTTGAATAAAGATAGATGGTTTGGCCAAAAGAAAAGTTGCCTTAATTATGAAATCAATGTCGTTAGGAAGATACCAAACTATAGATTCTTCATTTTTGTTCTTTCACATATTTTTCTTTGACTTTGGCATTCTATGAAAGCATCCGTTTCCTGAATTTTGTCCACTTTATGGCATATATTTGCTCATTTTGCAGCAGCTTTTCACAATTAACAGCATGGTTAAAAACGTATTGCAAGTGCAGTTGTCTTCCATACAAATGAATCAACATGGCCTTACTGGAACTAACGAAAGGCGGGTTAAGACAACATTGCAAGCTTACAATAATGACATGCAAATAAAATGCAGAATAAACAGCTAAATAAATAAACAACATCAAGGGACATTTATTCATAAAATACATCTTTATAACAGTTGGACTGAAAAAGTGTTTATTTCAAGACTCATGTTATAAGATCAGCTGTCGGCATTTAAAAATGAAGTGTGAGTCATATCAAGTTAATGAGGAAGCAGAAGCATTGCATCATGGTGCACCTAATCTCAATTGGGATAGAACATGATGATACACTGATGACATATACATGTTTAGATGTGCATTTACATTCACTGAAATTGAAAATATGTGTACGTACAGGTGGTTTGGGGCAGACCTTGGACAAGTGTCCAACCTGGTCACAGTTCCGGCAGCGAACACTGGAGTGGCTGATGTCACGGTAGTACCTGCTGCGCTGGAACTTCCCAAACTGGATCTGGAAACAACACCCAACACAGGATTAGTGGAAGATGAAAATCCAAAGTAGTCATCCTCTATTGAGGAGAAGCATAATAAATTTTATTGGCTGATAGTGGACTGTAGCCTTTAATTTGCTGGGATTTTTATACACAAAATAAGCTATCTATCTATCGGTCGGCCGCAAGGCGGGCGACTGCAAGTCTCCACTGTTTCTTGTCGGCAGCCAGGGTTTTGATCTGCCCCGGTGTAAGTAGGCCGCTTTCGTCCCCCAGCAGCTGCTGTATGTACTGCAGGTAGGACATGGGTTGGCGACCTCGCCTGCGTTTGCTATCTGCCGCCAACAAATCTATCTGCCGCCAACAAATCAAGACAAGAAGTTCTACTTCAGTACCAAGGCCAAACACCAGGGGGACCAGAATCAATCTTGACCTTTGTCTTACCAATCCCTATCCACATACCAAATATTCTCATAGTCCATCTACATGCCCGTAGCCAGGGGGGGTTCGGGGGGTTCGGAAGAACCCCCCCACACGCTCAAAAGGTCCGCTTTTTCAGGCTCGAAGGTCCACTTTTTCATGTCCAAGATTTTTTTTCAAAGGCATGACTGATTTGCATTTTTCCCTGATAGACATTTCAGCCAATCATAGTGAGTCTATCAGCAAAATGTGCCCCAGAAAGTGCAGGAAATGGCTTTTCAGAGGGTCCAGATTTCAAAATTTCCCCGGACCTCCATTGCGACGCCTCGCGCCTTTGGTGTCGCACATGGTGAAAATATGTCGAGGGAGTTGGCCTCAAAGACTTACGCAAAAGCCTTGTCCTTTAATAGAAATTCCATTAAACTTCGCAAGCGATTTTTTCCCATCAAAATGCAGGAAATGACGTTTCAGAGGGTCGAAATTTCAATTTTTCCGGGGGAGCATGCCCCCGGACCCCCCTAGGAAGCTCACGCCTTCGGCGTGAGTCTCGCGCCTACGGCGCTCGATGGTCCCACAATTACTAAAAAGAACCCCCCCAACCAAAATCCTGGCTACGGGCATGATCTATAGTTATAACTATAGATAAGGGACATTGTTATAGTTATAAAGTTATTCTGGCCACAAATATCTGAAAGCATAAACGCACAGCTGCAGACAGACACAATACATCAATTTTTCATGGAGGCAAAAAATCTAATACCAATGGTATGCTCAAGAAAAAATGAAAACAAAAACCTCTCTAAATGACCAAATAGCGCACATGAATTATCCTGAGGGTAGGATCAGCTTCTACCCAGAACAAGCTTGGTCCAATATGACAAGTATTGACGTGTTTGTTAATTTCCTCAAAGTTGGGACATGATCTGACATCCCATCCAGCAACATTAAGTTAGCTCCTGTCATTCCTGCCATCCAACAATAGAAAGATTAGCTGCCAGGATGGGGTACAAAGAAATGACTTCTCCTCCATGATAGTTTGTGTTGGCCCCAGGCTGCCATGGGTCAGTGCCTACCATCTTGTTTCCTGACCCGTGGTGTCCGTAGGTGACACCATCGCGGTGCCAACGTTTATTGCTGTAGGGACTCTTTTCTCTCCTGTCTAACACTGTGGATCATACTTGCGGTGAAGAAAGCAACAATGTTGGTTCAAGATCTGCATACCAAAACTTAAGTCCTTTCCTGACTGGTGCAGATAGAGCGGTGCCAGTCTCCTTTTCAATAGCCCTTGGGCCACACAACTTTTTTGCAACCACTACAGTACTAGGGGGCTAATCAACTGGTTCTATGGTAGTGAACTGGTAGTGGTGTTTGTTCAATCTTTTAACACACATATTGATGTTGAAAGAGGTTTTATCAAGTTCAAAAACCCCAAGTTTAAGACAAAAAAGTTTGGATTACGAAGAATTGAGAACTCTTTTCATCTGCCCATGTTTCCAACCATTACTTTTCTTGTGTTTCAATGGAGAAAAACTATATGTCAACAATTTAGATTATCTTTGAAATTCTAAAAATCAACATTTTGAGTCATATCACATCAATACCGCTTTAAATTTTGTAGACAATATATAGCAGGGCTCTTGAAACAGAAGTAACTACCATAATTAAGGTTAGGAAACTGTTTTCTTAGGCATAAGTTAGTTAAGTCACTTAATCCCCAGTATGGGAGGTCAAGTCCAAATAATCTTTTAACACTTCAGACCAATTAAAACTCTTGCTGTAGGTCTAGTTACCTTCACCAAGACTGCAATATTCTAGGTAGCATTTGTATGTTTGTATGTGTGTGTATGTGGGGGAAAAGCATAACTGGAATGGCTTGGTTGGGTTGTATTGGTATTTTCTAAGTGGGTAGGCCTTCATGAGACCTTGGCATGATTACATTCTGGGCCCCCTATTGGCTTGTCTGGGTATTTTAGCAGAATATAAGCAGTATTTCAATTTCTGGACAAGTTATGATATTTGAGTGATAGATAACTATTGGGACAGAGAGTAAGTGGTGTAGGTTTGGGTCCTCTAGCAGCTTTTTTTTAACCACAGGAGTAAGTTTTGTTCAGATTTTGAAATAGAAAACTCAAGAAGGGGTTGATTGTTGGCATGTACATATTTGTTAAATCTGGGCTCAGGACACTTACCATTAAAATTCATATCACTACAAATATTTTAGTTATACATGATGTTTTATATCAACCTAATAGGCACTTAAACATCCTTGTATTTGCTGTGTTTATTTTAGATACAAGAGGTAGGCTCAATCACTGCACTTGTTAAAAGTCTAAAAACACTAAAAATCCACATATTAGAATATATAAGAGCAACCTGTACAAATTCACTGTCTGAGATGACGAACCTAAAGCAACTCAAATGAAACACTGCTGAAATTATGACTGATTTACTAAACCTAAAAAGGTGGCTCCCACTTACAAGCTCTTACAGGTAATGGTCACATCACACATGATATACTGGTTTCATCTTCTCTACCAGACAATTCCTTTGCATTATCTGATAAGCCTGCATTAAAGTCCCTTATACCCTGCAGCCTGGGGCCATAGGTATAATATAAGAGCCTAATCATTGCAGGAAATACAGTCTACAAGAAATGGAAACACCAAACAACATCCTTATCTGAGACAGTCATATCTGATACCTTCTTCCTTCCTTTCTTCCCAATATCATATATCATCTCATTCCCTGGGGAGGTAACTTCTCTGCAAGTTCCCATTGCTAACTCAGGATTTTGTACACAGCACATCATGAACTCTGGTAGCTCCCTAGGTGTAGATGCTAAAATTAGTACTGTTTCATACCTATCAATTTTCATTCTATGTACAATCAATGTCATATCCTCATGCTGGATTAATTAGAGTCACACATCATGTACCAAAGGGAAAGGACCCATCTCTCCTCCTCCGCTTGCAATAAATAATCATTGATTATACTTATGAATTTGTCAGCCCTTTTTGCGGGCTTCAAGTTACTATCTGCAAGCTTAGACATTGTACAATGTAGGTTACCGGCAGTATGCTATGGTTTACTCTACATGAGGGTCTGCATGGAGGTCCTGACATCACTTCAAACTGAATTTAGAATAACCCCCTACGTATTACGCTAAAATCAAGGATAGCAATTATGCATAATTTCATCATCTCACTACGAATTAAGAGAGAATTCGAAAGTCAACTTTCCCTTAAAAATAACTGGAAATAGAATGCCTACGTCTCACAGAAAGGGACATGCAGGTCCTCCTGTATGAGAGAAATGGCATTTCCTAAAACTATATGCCCACCGTTCTACATTGTAGGAAATGGTTTTCTGATTATCACTGAATAGCCATATCTCGGTTAACAATACTACAGTAACTTCATTATCTCGGCACAAGAAAAATGTTATCTCCTAATTGTGGGATGAGACAATGTGTTTTGTAAAGCCTATCAAAGTTCCAATCTTAATTACATATTCAGACTCCTTTGTCTGACTCTGGCTTCATCTTCCCAAGGTTACAAGACTAAGTAACCCCATACTGTAATGGTTGTTGCGTGTTGTCTGACAACACCGTGCTGGTGTTCCACTAAGGATAAGAGCTGGTCTATTCCTTCTCATCTCCTGCCTTTATCAGGAAATTGAGTACCTTACTGTGCAGACAAGGCTGCAGCCCTTTGATCTAATTGGCAGAAAATAGAGGAAGGATTTCCAGGTGGCTCTCTCCTTATCAGTCTAACTACATAAGGCTTTCACAAACAGGTGTTACACTGGTGCAATAACTTCTGCACATTCCTGTGCACTGATTTATGCACGGTTTTGCAGTTTTCACCATTATTTTGCTGATGAAAGCCCTTCATTAAGTATTCATGCAAGGCATCTTTAAATTGGTAGGGCTGTAATCTACAGAGGCTAAGCCCAAGTCCCAAGGATCGGAAACACCTTCCGGCGTTTTCCTGATCTTGAAGATAAGCCGTAGTTATTTTTCACTTTACTATTGCTTATTTGTTTTGCAAATGAGCTGAGTGGCGCTTTTCGTTTTTAAATATTTGGTTGGCCTTTCTGTTCTCTTCATTGGTTTTACAAATAGGTAGGTCAAAGGAAACATAATGGAAAACTGGTGAACATTTAAAGTGTCAATTTTTGACAGGGACCCAATATCAATATCAGAGGGGATAATGAATAAAGGAGAGACAACTGTTTCTGTGGGAGCGGGACGGTTTATCAGTGCGG
The DNA here is from genome assembly GCF_000003815.2 of Branchiostoma floridae. Lineage (NCBI taxonomy): Eukaryota > Metazoa > Chordata > Leptocardii > Amphioxiformes > Branchiostomatidae > Branchiostoma > Branchiostoma floridae. The sequence continues at coordinate 18,826,416 of NC_049981.1, read as the reverse complement.
CTATCTCCAGACCTGCAGGTTCTGTCTCTCCATCACAGAGCCCGCCACACCTCCCTTCATCTCCAACCTCCCGCAAACCAGCCCAAACCACACCGAGCATAAAATTGTCTTTGTGTCAACCAGGGGATCCCCGCGAGACCCCTCATTTGGTGGCGCCATCGAAGCGAACCCCCTCCAGGGCACAAGACTCATTATTGCTGCCTTTCGGAGATGGTGGCCCACCTAGGACAATAGTCACTTTGTGCCGGCAACCACCGGGGATCTGCCAGATAATGACGACTGTCACAATGCCATCCCAAGTTCTGCTGTGTCAGAGAACCCCGGGATAAAGATCCCGCTGCAGACAGACAGTGTCACTCCTTGTCTGATGGTGCTCTTTTATGAAATGTTCTCTCATCTGTCTTTGTGATTCTGCATCACACTGGACTGTCTTACAATGAAGGTGCAACCCTAACCCATGAAACACAACATTCTGGAAAGAAGTGTCGTTCATGGTCCCTTTACCTGAATGTGAACTGTCTTCCCTTTCTTTCTCTCTACCAACATTTTCTTCTAGGGTATTGCCTAGAAAGTTATGCATGTTGTAAACTTCACATGCAATCAAATTTCTCAGTAATAGACACATATCACTTTTCTCCTGCAGGTCTTTTAAAAAAATTGTCTGTTGTCCAATGGCACGTCAATACATTTACAGCCTGTTTAAGAGCCCACAAGGGTACTTTAAAACCCAGATTATGAAGCTGTAATTCCCTTAAAGAAACCTTTCTTTTACTCCATTGACAGAAAAGGTCCTAAGTTATTTTAGATATCACAAAAGCACATTCATCATTCTGTCTTGATGATGTACTCCCTCACAGGAGCAGACCATTAATTTTGCTGCATTCCTAATATAAATTGATTTGTCATTTATGAGTGACAAAGTCTTGCCGCAATAAAGTTCCATCTTGGGAATATCTTTGTAGCACTTCTACAGCATTGCCAAAGTGCCATTAACAGTAACAGTGTCAATATTAACTGTCACTTCATTTGGTCCCATAACAAGTCATATTCTCCCCTGTGACTTTAAAACCTACATTGCCGCTGACATTTATATGCACACCCACAGTATCAGCATTATCTACCCATAAAAACATATCACTAGCTTCTACGAGCAATAATTAAAGCTGCTTTTTAATACCAGTCTTGGTTTCTAATGTCATATGTCCTCATCATTGTAAGCAATTCGTCTCAGCATTTGAACACTGCTACCATCGCCTTTCTTTGGGTTTTAGGACAGTTTTTGCAATTAATGCATCTTTATGCAGCTTCCTTTATCTCTGAGAACTCACTCACTCACTCACTATCCATGGTTGGAGGAAATCTTAAAAGTCTAATGCTAAGACTACCTACAGAAGTATGGATGATCTGTTGGAAAATGTCCCTAACATATTAATTATTCATATTTACTTCGGCATATATTATCATCATAGTCATCTATTTCTGAAGTGACTATGATGATAAATGAAGTCTTCATTCTGTAATTAATGTATGATGTGAAAATAATACTCTGATATAGTGATTAATATGCACACATGACACTAGAGCCTGCTTTCCTTAAAAACGCTGTAACACAAATACATGTACATCAAATGTAAACAAGTTTGCTGCATTAAGCAAAAAAGCAGTTGTAATTTCGATTATCAAATTTTCTTTAAATCGAGATGTCACAAAATCCATTTCATACATGTACCTATAAATGTAACTCAAAAGTGTGATACATTCTGATACCACCATGAAATTGAGGAAGAGCTTTGGCTGTGCCTGTCTGTGTGTATGTCTGTCTGTCTGTGTGCTTGTGCTTCCATATAATTTTAGTCAGCATAAGTATGGATGGATTGTAATGACATTTGGTTTGTGGGCAGGTGGGAAGGAATCTTCCAGAAGTAATGAGGACTACGCCTTAAGTCCATCATAACTAAAGCCGCCAGCCCAGTGTATGAAGGAGCTTTAGGTGTTGAACCTTTGCATGTAAAAAAGCCCAACACACCTATCGAGAAGTGGTGACCACGTTTAGGTCTTTTAGGTCATATTTTTACATCTTTCGGTTTGTTCCAATTACAAAATCAAGGGAAACACAAGTCCAATAGTGATTGCTGTGGAGTCGCTGCTCAGCTATTCCCGACCAATGGAAAAGGGGCTTTAGTGACAAGGTTCCCCCAGTACCATGTAACATTTACAAAAGCCCACGTGCCTGTTGTGATTAATTATCCTTCACATTGGGGGTCACCTCCGCAACAAGCAGCCGGCTTGCAGTGATGAGGCAACACTTGGACTCCGGGAGTTAATGTTAGTAATCACGACTGGGAACAATATGGTCCGCAATATCCAGGGTAGGGACAGCACTGTGAACAGTTTTCTCTTTACAACTTTCTTCTTTGTACGAGGTGCCAGAGAATGTTGAAAAAAAAAGGATCAACGATGCTGATTCTGACTTATTTTGACTGTTTTTCAAACTGTTATCAGTGTGATCAGTGTGAGTGTTATCAACTGTGATCAGTGTGAGTGTTATCAACTCCCTTGTTCAATTTTTAAAAATCTGCCCTTCTGCAATACCACGTTTTGTGGAGCAGGATTTCATTTTATCATCAGTGTTCTGCACTTATAAACCAATGATTACCCCCTGATGTCACCCTGTCCTATCTTCCCGGTTTTATGTGGCTTTTCTCGCTTTATTCTACATGCAGGAATAAGGAGATGTGCGGCAAATGGCAGGACGTTACCACCAAGTGCAGCTGCGACCGTAATTACGACCAACACCACAGGAATCACCCGCGGTACATGCCGTAATAATGCTAATCATGCATTATAGATACAATTATGTTCATACAATTTCAGCAAGATGGAAAACCATTAATCTTTCAAGCTGGTGTCTCACAGGTGGATCTAGGGTTAGATCATCACAGGAAGTGTTATTTTTAGTGTAGGAACCCTCTTGATAGGGTGGCATATAAATTATTATTGAGTGCAGGCAGTTAGATGTTTGCGTGCAAAGCGTATGGCTTCCTTTGATTGTATTACGACATTAGGAGGTAATGGTGGGGTACTTTCACCCACGATGGAGCATAAAATGTGCCGTAATTCCTCCGTACCTCTCTGTCCCGCTCGTCCACTTCCCAGTGCTCTGCGTCACCGTCGGCGTCTGCAGGGGAGAGGAGGAAAAATGACCTCGGTTATGAGAACAAACAGGTTTGATGTATCAGTTGTACTTTGCTCTTAACACTGGTGCCCCAGCCAAGCGCCAAAAGGCTTTTAGGCAACCCCGCCGCCTTTTAGCCGTAAGTGTCCGGCGTACAACGGGGCATACTCTGCCCTGCACCCGCCCATTAGATCCTCCAGAGGCCGGGTGTTATAGGAGGGCGAGAGAGCGAGGGCCGGAGGTTGCGACTCGGTGAAAGCATCTTGATTGAGGTCGGAGCATAAGCCCTTAACAGGTAAAATGGTAAAGTGTCCCTCCGAGACAAATTTTCGGGAGACAGAACGAGCAAAAATCACTTACAGGACTTTGTAGCTGCCGGACAATAATGTAGGAAGATGGCTTCCCATTGCCACGGTCAACAGTAGTAAAATAAAAAGGATTTCAAGGGGATTTTCCTTTCAAAAACCAACTGAAAATATAGGAGAGATGGCCAGCCAAAGAGGTGTAGAATCATTAAATAGTTATACGGCTTAGCTGGCGCGAGGTGAGGTGATAGCCACAGAGCCATTCGGAACAGGAAAAGTCATAAAACACATGCAGAAAGGATTTTGAAGGGATTAATACTTATGAAACAAGTGCGAGAGACAAGTAGCTTGCGCCATCAAAAAGTTTCAATGTCAGGTGAAGTGTGAATCAAATCCACTCTCTTCTTTTGACCTGAATGCAAGACTTATGACCCAAAGTAAGAAAGTTGATAATCAATGTATGAATATAACTGGAAATGATATTACACAAAAAAGATACAATTACTGATCCTTGCATTGACTATATATCACTTCAAACAAACAAAATTAAGGACAAAAAGGAGATTAAAAAATTAAGTACTTAGATTTACAACAATCTTCAGATTAAGAAATGTTATTATCTCTTCATGTTTCAGCTACCTAACAAAATGCATTGTAATACAAATAAACTTATCAAGTTTCATACTTACCAACTCCTTAATGGTGTAAAATGCACAAAAAAACTACCTGACATGCTGTTTTAGTTAAAGGATGACATACATTTGCTTGCAAGTCATGACCTCTGCAATACACCAAAAGGTTGAGGAAAAAGCTCATCAGGAGACAGATAGAAGCATGCAATTTTCCCAGATCCTTGTACATCGGATATGGCAGGACTAGTCCAGGAGTGTTTTAAGTGCTTGCGAGGTTTTGATATCTCAAAAATATGGCCATAAGAGCCTTCCTGCTCTCATAATAGGCTTTCCTGAGTCCTAAAACAAGGAAGTTTGGCCTTTTATTCCATCACAACTGTCATCAGGGAGCAATCAAGACTGTTTCAGCCGCAAGCGCTGCACGGAAATTGAATAAAAAGTGCTTTTCTCTATACCGTTATTAATCACAGGGTTTCCGGGATGAGTGCAGTAATGGTGTCTGGGTTTAGCTCAGAGTTAGATATGGGATGGGGAGGGCTGGCAGTTGTCATTATGGTAGGTTTGTAAGTACATGTACCTATGGTCACTTCAGCAAGGAGCACATGGGCAGTAGTGAGTGTTTGTAACTACAAGTATGGAATAAATCATAGTCACCCTGTTCAATATGGAATGCTTGCTAGGAAACTTACAAAAGAACTGTGAAAACATGCATACTTGTCATGCAGCTTATAATGAAAATAGTCACTACACATGTACATGTATTTGTAAGTATATGCCTGTACTCCTTTAAAAGAACAAACAATAAAGATTAATAGAAACTAAAAAAAATTCCTGATATTGTCAAAGTTTACTATAAATGGCAGATGTGGAGACCATTGCAATAATATGCTGTGCATAATCATTTACATACAATTTAATTGTTTAAAGGTTGACAATACTGTTGAACTACTAATGGATCTCTAGCATAAGATTTAGTCCCTATACTCTCAACTTCAAATGGTGTGGACATTAAATGGCACACAAAATAATCAATATTATTCAAGTCACTTCAAAACAGCATTTACATACCAATCTTAGAAATCTTCCAAAGACTTTGAACTTCCTACCATATGCATTGTAGGCAAACATCATAACCTGAACAAAATCTCACAGTAGCAAAAATATAAAAAGTGAAGAAAAAAAAAACATCAGAAAAAGTGGAAGACATTCAAATGTGCTCTGACTTTGAGCCAATCACTGGCAGTTTGCATCTTTGAGCACAAATATTTGTAACTGCCGCCTGAGAGCCGCCAATGGTATCTTCAGGGACTCGTAGCAGCCTTTTAGTCGGACAATAGCAACACCTTTAACCCCAAATTGAATATCGGGCACAGAGAGTTATTAATCATTGTAACAGCTAATAGTGCTTCTACAGAAGCTCTATACAGCCAAGGCTGGAAGGGAATTCCCAACTAATAGATGGATTCCCTCTCGCCCAAGCCCTCAGATTCGCCCAGCCATCTTCAATTTGGGTAAATTGAACGTTTTGCCCTGTCATGCATCACCCCTGTCATCTGGTAACAATGCTGCCGAATTCCGATAAAAGACAATTCTGGACGAATCCGTTTTTCGGGTCTACAAATGATAACAAATAGCTTGGCTGACACCTCTTCGAGGCATCTCTGACTGGAAGACAAAGTAGCCCCTGGAACAGTAGGTTTGACGGGTCTGAAAATCACAGTAAAACAGTTGGTGCTGTTCTCATTAGCAGCTTTATTTAGAATCATTTATCTATTTTCAACTGGCTGTAACTTAAGCTCAACAGTGAGAGAATCAGGAATACTGCAATCACTCAAAAAGCTTTTAGAACATATATTTGTATAGCTTATACACAAGTGGTTTTGTATCCACATATTCAAATTATTCACTTACTCAGTCACATATCCCAATAATGAGCTGCAATAAAATATCCACAAAACTGAATTTAGTTACAGTGATTAAAACTAAATTAAAACCAAGCCTTTTGTATCTGAAAACAGACGCTTTAATACCCCTATCACTGCTTCAAATTAAAAGGGACTGAAAGTGAAAATTGGAAAATTGAATTACAGTGCTTAAAACCTCCATCTATCAAATCATGTTGGTAAGATGTTCTGATGGGGCCAAATGATGATTAAGCTCCACTTAACTCTTTGCTAGTCCTACCATTTGTCTCCGGCTTAGGGCTTCCTGGCCATGGAGATAGTGGGCCGTCAGCAGTATTCCTGAGTCAAAACATCTCCACGCAGATACAATCAAGATACTGTGAAATATTGAGATATTAATGAAAATTTGATGATGATTAAGTGCGGTGCCTACTTGCACCCAGAGTCGTCATGTTCTATAAATTAACCCTCAGGTTCTCTATCTCCCAGACAGTATTACAAACATCAAACTTTCATGGGGGAAAAGGAAAGAGGACTTCTTCACTTGTTGAGTGAACGCCTGACAAAATGTATTCTTCAAACTAAAAGAGAAAGAGATTGATGCAAAAGGACCACAAAGATGGTACAAGGCACAAACTAATCCAGATGCAGCCACAAGACTACTTGATTGTTGTACCATTTCAAAGTGTACTTTTAAAAAGCATCAACAATCATATTACTTTGTCCAACTTCAATATCAGCATACTTTTTAATGGACATTTTATGATTCTGATCATTTCTGACCAATCAATTTCTACTTCTTGATAGTAACTTTTCCCTGTAATATTATTTTGGTAAAATAACACATTCTAGTGGGTAAATCCATCTTTCATTGCCTCAGGGAAGAAGTAAAACCCAAGAAAACTGGATCGGAGCCTCAAAGTCTCGGCTGTATATTTTAGAATGTTGTTTGACTTAGAAAGTGGCATTTATCATTCTTACCTCTATGTTACAATTACATGTACTTGTACTTGCAATTAGCCCTCTGGCATGTACTTGCAATCCAGGAAGTTAAAACCTCCTTGTTGCAATCAACTTTTTACAAACATACAGACTTTGTCAAATCTATTATCTTGTGTACTGTACTTTGTTCAAACAAGTTTAGGGAAAATGTCTTGTACTCATCAGTCATCTGAGATTACAGTAAGAGTTAAAAGGTGAAGTGGACACTTGGGAACTCAGGTCCCATCTGGGCCAAAACCTCAGCTGGACAGCCACTTTTGCCTTTCAATACCATAGCACAAAAAATGACCACCATGTGAAATTGCAATTTTGAACCAGAAAGTACCTCTTTTCACGGTTTTGTCCAAAAGCAGATAGCATTTCAGGAGGCATATTGTTTCTGGTTGATTGATCCTTTTGAAGAGGATGTCCAACACAGCTGATTTCCTCTTTTGTATTTGTCACTTCACGTTCTTTTCGTCTATTTATGACAAGTATAGAAAAGGGAATAAAGCCAGATGATCCTTTGAAACATGTGATTTACATCATACTGGTTTTGGTTTGAATGTCAAAACCATGCTAGATGATGATAACTGATGTTTGATATAATCTTCCTTGTCACTTTCAGTGGAACCAGGGTTATCTCCAGGACCTGTACCTCATCTCCACATGGAAATTTGATTTTTTGGGGGGCAACAGACTAAAATTTTATCCAGTCTGTCCAAAAAAATTTGAACTTCATGACATGAAATTTATGAAAATGTATTTTTGTAAGCTTTGATGGATTTATCTTTATGATGGATTTAACAATGAAATTAACAACATGGGCTCTCAAACAATGAGTGGAGCGGGAAAAAAACATGGACAGCCCTGAATGGAACTAAGAAAAAAGTTACTTTCAGAGGAGTTTTCTAAAGATGACCTGCACAAAATCCCTTTCTGAACATTTCTCAGAAAAAAATCAAGCAAAACTCTTTACAATCTATACCTCACTAAACCAGGTATTTGGGGCTTTTTGTCAAGGAAATGTCTTCATTTGTTGCAATTAAAACCCACTGAGGAAAACCAAACATACGTCTTTCCTGAACTTCTGTGCATTCCTGTCTCTATACAAGACCATTCAGGGCACCTGCGATGGACACAATAAACCTGTGCGGCGGCGGCAGAATTGGTGTCAGGCGGCCCATGTATCTATGCCACGGCAGAAATTAATACAAATTCCCCTTTTCACCTTGCCTTTGTGTGGTTAAGCTTACCCTCACAAATTTCCCGTGAAGCGATCTCAATGTGAGGACTTTTGATAAGCTCGACCTGCCAATGGTTAAAACTCCCCACATAATTCACCATTTGCCAGCCCCTATCTCCCTGCCATCCCTGTCTCCAAACCATTGTCCACCCCGGTCGTTACGGATTGGAAATAAAATATAACAGAAATGCAGTTTGTAATAGGCAATCTTCGATTTTAGATTACATGGCTGAGCTAGGAACGACTTCCAATAACAAAGATGGCATTCTCACTCAGCGTAGGTTTAATAGCTTTGCACCTTCCGCCGGTGTTGAAGGGAGGAAATGTCGTCGGAAACGTAACTGGCAATTGCCTCTTCCTCCTTTCCCGTATGAAAGGGGTAATTATGAGCTTCCTTTTCCCGCGACCATTCGGCTTGGGTTGCGAGGTCTCCCCAGTCCACTGAGCTGTGTAACAAAACAATACACACCTCCCTCCCATCCCCACTCCATAACCAGCCCTATCACAGGGCCCTAATCCATCATAACCACACATTCACCCAAATTATAATAGCCTCCGTTATAAAAATTCATATCAGTGCCCCATGAATCAGGAGGGGGGGGCCATTCTCTGCCCGAACCGTGTACTCACTTAACGTGCCCGTTATTACACCCCAGTAAAGATCCCGCGTAGAATTCCCTGGATGCTACCGCCTGCGCCGCGGCCAATGGAGACGGCAGCCAATCCATTAAAAAGTAATGAGAATCCCGAGTCGGTAATCCCAAGCGGGAGGGGGCCATACATCACGGAAGAAGCCCGGAGAGCCCCAGTAACTGGCTCGATCCAACTCTATTAGCCCCCTTAAATTAAGACAAACACCCAGGAGTTTTTGCCAATTTATTACTGGCCCATGGATGTGATCTGAAGAAATTGCCCTCATAATATCCACACTATAGAACCGATATTGCATATGAATGCACGGCAGCCGATGGCCATGCCACGATGGCCCAGGTCGGCTTGGTTAATGAAGGTGCCAAAATGGATTTTGGACTTCATCGAAGATCTTAAAATGGATGGGAGCAGCAAGGTATGAAATGAATACAAAATTAGATTATGGTCATTATTACAAAGTTACTTAACATCAGTCGCTCCTCCTTTAATCATTCCACATTCTACCTGGCATGCCTTTAGACACACGAACCTTGAATTACTACTCCAGGAGATAGAACATTACCTCTGGCGGTGAGGTAGCCAAAACATTAGGATGGAGCGGAAAAGAAATATGACAAATGAGATGCCATGTCAAGGTGTCATCACGCCCGTTCACAGCTGCCCTGCTCCGTGCCCGTTAAGACATGCTCAAATGTGGGAAATGGCCCTTAATTCCCTTCAATATGCAGGAATCCGCGGCATCTGGCCATTTCTTTAGCGTCGGTAATCCCCATTTTAAAGTTGCTGTCCCACCGAATGCGATCCGACACTCCGGTGGAATGGATGGAGGCAATTTCTGCCGGCAGTGATTCACCCTTTCTGGCCAAATGTAGGGTGGCGAGCCGGAAAAACGCTATGACGGCTTCCCTCGTATCGGGCCCCCATTAAACACGAAAACGGCAATGAACTAATGCTGAGACAGTATCAGCTACTTCCTTGCCTCATTACCTTGCTCTATATTCCGCAACCTAAGAAAAATGACTTTGGAGCGAACCTTACCGGCAGCACGGAAACTTTTCCTTCAAGTTTTGTCGAGAAAGCAACGCCTGAACACGGTTGGCCAGTAGCTATCTCACCACTGGGGAAATTCAAATTCTTAAATTGCTAAAATTTGCTCAAATTGGTTCCTTTTCGGGCAAGCTGGGTCACTTCTCCAAGCGTTGCTCCCCCATGCCAGTGCAAATAAAATCGATGCTACCAACTGGGGCGATGCCGCATGCTATAATTACCTCCTATAATTTTTTCGAGATCATTACCCAGCAAAAACCTGATCATGGCTCTCGGTAATGACGGTAATCATTCAAAATTATTTCACAGGCCAGCTCACTAATATATAGCCTATTCATTTTTGTAATTATTCTGGGCATGGGCGAGTGACACTGACGCCTAGGGTCTGCAAGGCCAAGCCAAGTTCTATACATTCCTCTTGGCCTTTCGACTTTTCCGTTTTCTCGTCGCCGCGCCGTTTGATCGGGGTGAGTGCGGAGTCAGGCTGGCCGCGGGAACACCTGCACCAGGGTCATAAAGAGCACAAAAGTGCAATTCTTTGTGCGCTGGATATCGATGCACCTTTTGATAACTTTGCCAAAACCCATCTTTATCATAATTTTGCCTTTCCTTTATATGTGACAAAGGTAAGAAAGGTGCGACAAATCATCAAAAAATAATCTGTCAAGGTTATCATGACTTTAGTCAACCCTTTGACGTCTCCTGTGCCCTTTGCCTCTATTCATGCCTGGTGAAAGCACCTTTGAGGAAAACCATCAACTGTAGAGTCACGAACACTACTAAAAAGTCCCATCAAGCTTTACAACATAATCAACCCTGAAACTTTACTTCTTTGCTATCAACAAATCTTCTTGACAGACACAGGCGAAGAAGTAAAGAAGTAACAAAATAAAAGAATTATGATATGGCACTAGCTATGCTTGTAACTTTTCATAGACAACAAATTGTTCATAGCTTAAAGGCATGTATCTAGAATTTCGGGGCCAAAACAGCAAATATTCCAAATCTTAAAATCTCCAAAAACAGAGACTTTGTTTTCATGTTTTGATTGCTCAGATACTACACAATATATACTTTTAAACATTGACAGAATTTGGCAATATAAATTGGTATAACCTAAATATCAAGCCAATATATTGGCTAGTTTAGACCCAGATCAAATGTCATGCAAATTGGCTAATAGTAATACATGAAAACTCTACTTCAAACAATGTTTTATTCCTTCACATGTTGTCTTTCAGACTGTTTCAAAACTACAAAGGGATTTTAAACAGTAATTGTTTTGCATCATATCCTGAATACTATAAAAACCCACACTTTTTGCAAAGTTCAAATTGATGCCAATACCAAGGAATTGATTTGAAACATGCCAAAATCTGAAATCCTCTATGACAATGCTGAGACAAATAAGGTGTGTTGACACAGTGTTTACATGCTACATTAACCTGTTTGTTTATTCTATATGCTTCAGGAAGATCTGGCCACAATCGTGCATCCTATTAAGATCTAATGAACTCTACACCAAGCCTGATTGGGCATCAGAGTGCTTTGCAAAAGCAAGCTCAACTGCGGACAGGTTTCCACACACAATTTCCAGGGGTAAGAAAAAAAAGCACGTAAATCTGAGACCGGGAAACAATCCAACAAAGTTATGGGCGTCTGGTGGACTACCGCATTAGTCTCCGAATGCCCAACAATGCCATAACTCACAATGAAATTTGATAGTGTAAAAATGTTAATTTCCAAACCTAATTTTTGGGCAATTTAAAGGTAAGTAGTCTATGAAAAGTTGGATAAAATGATTAGTGAAGCTACATAAATTCTACGAGGAAGATTCACGAGAAATATCTCCACTTATGCGTGGCGGCGCTGCCGAGATGGGTAGTAAAGCGGCCGAATTTCCAATATCCATAAAGCCATCAAAATTTGCATCTAGATTGGTTTCCGGGAAAAATAATGTATGGAGCTGATGAGTTTATATATGTAATTTCCACTAAGTTTTAACCATAATCTTAAGTAAATCATATCTATGATTTGAAGTAAATCACACCAATTATGAACACTCCATCATAGCACTGGCTAGAGATAATGTCATTTTCAACATCACTGGCCATGCGTACAATGAGGTGATTACGACGTTCCCTGTGCGGCAAACTTGCGATAACTTCCTGTAGAACTCCCCGCATCTGCTGCATTGCTGGCCACGGCCGAACCCCGCATTATGAATATACATATCTGGCCCATCTATCTTTGTCAACATGTTGAAAGTTGATTAAAACCTCACCATCTTTCATGGCCCTCCGATCATGGGACCAGACGGCTGAGATTCTCCCAAGTAATTACCAGGCAGACTTTAACTTTCATTTCACTTCTAGGCTACTCTATATTCCATGTGCGTATATAACATATTCCATGTGCGTATACACCCACCCACACATTTATTTATAATATACATGTATATATAGTATATTTGGCTATCATCAAAGTATGGATCTAAGTCACAATCATAAAAAGACATAGAAGCTGAGCATTTGAAACAAACAAGTGCACAACTTATTATACATAGGCGTTAGTAGGGCAACGGAATATTGTCGACTGCGATCTCTCCAACCCACGCCATTGACCGTACATACCTGTCTTGTTCTCCTCGGCAAGGATTGGATCACCTGACGACAGTCCTGAAACCCCCGCCTTTTTTCCCACGACATTGAGCTCGAGGAGTTCATCGCCTGTAATCGCCCGCCCGTCCAGTATTTGGTAATTGGAGATGCTGCTCCCATCTGAGTCATGTTCGCCGTCTGAGTCTGTTGCCACAACAGACCGGACCGTCTTCAGAGGCCGCCTTTCTGCCCGGCTACGCTTGGCCTTGCCAGACCTTTCTGTCCTCCCCACCCCCTTCTCTTCCCTGCTCCCTCCCTTCGTGTGTGCGGGGACAGTGTGAGCTTGGTGCTTGGGTGTGACTGGTAGAACATGGCTCGCCTCCCTATCTCCATCCCCATCACCTACAGTGCGCATCCATCCCTCTGTTCCACCCTGATTCTGCTCCCCATAGCCACGTTCCACTTTATTATCCAATCCTTCATGGCCTTTGTCTCCTTCATTACCCCCTTCTTCCACAACATCCACACAATCAAGTGTGCTCAAGTCTTCAGCATAGTGGACCTGGGCGTACAGCTCTGCCTCTGTTTCACTGTCTATTCCTTCGTCTTCACTGCTGGAAGTGTTTTGGTATGAGTCTGGAAGGGCATAGTCTTGGTACATGGTGGCTGGCAGATTGCACTTTCATTCCTGAAACAAAGAAAAAATCTCATTAGTGTTTAAACTATATATAGTAGGAAAAAACAGCATAGGATTCTAATGATTTCATTTCCCTCTTTAGAATAGAGGAATTTTTAAAGTGTTTTCCTGTATTTCCTACCTAACCTGGTAGTTGTCTGCTAGAAAGAAAAACAGTCCTACTACATGTAGGTCCTTCATTTTGGTAACATATCACACACAAAAAAACGCAAACGGAATAATCAGATATGAGGGAGAGTAATGTGTTGTTTTTAATTTGTCCATGTCAAAATAGGACACTGTCTCTATATAATCATTGCTCCACTGTCACTACATCTTGTTGTCAAAACAGGGAAGTCAAGAATCTATCTCATGATTCCCCTGTTCCACACAGCTAAGACCGGATTATCTGACAGACACAGAATTGGTTGTTAGGTGTCGGCTTTACCTGGACAACACACTTATCTAAATAACCTGGCCAGGCAAGAATCTAGAGTGGACAGGGTCTGTACCTTTGATGGTATATCACATTACACCTGTATAAGAGAGGGTTGAGGGTTGCTCTTGGTTTCTGGCCACCAACAAAAACTTCCGACAACTGCCTTCCCATCTCCCCTATCACACCTTGATAGATTAAACATAAACAAGACAAACAGCGCGGGCCATTTTGAGCACACATCCCAGCATAGATAGCCTTGTGGATCGGAAGTAGGCCATTCATCACATTCTACTTGGTGAGATTTTACTGAGATAAAGTTGGATGTTGGACACAAATTTATGCCAGACAAAAGACGGGAAATTAAAACTGGATATGATCACATGCCCTATCCTGACAGACTTCTTCTAAGTTCTGAAATAGTAAAACGGTATTATTATTATTAATATGAATGAGAATGTTATCTCATCTACTATCTCAATATTGTGGTCTGTCACATAAACCAAGCAAGAGATACACAGACTATTAGATAAATTCTGCAGAATCTCTTGTCGGCTGGTGACTGTATCTGCGCTTATAGACCAGTGGGGTGTCCCCCTTACTCCAGACACAATAAGGACCACTTGGTAACAACATCCAACCACCAAAGGGGTCACAGGGTCAAACAAGCTCACCTTGATCACCAGAGATCAAACAACTTTCTGCCTTTGTGCAGAGTAAGTGTGAGTAGTATCTGGTGTCCCCGGCAAGTCATATCAAAGGGAGGCCGTTGAAATCATGCTTCGACCTGTAAGAATAGACTTGCCCCGACAAAGGGCACTGTGTTGCTGTTAGCATTAAGTTAAGTTTGCTTTCTAATTGCACTGACTTTAATGACGTACTCCTTAATACTGTTAGCACAAGAGACAATGGTGCAAACTTAACACTAGGTACAGTAGGAAACTAATGATATTCTAATTTCTGATGTTCATAGAGCACAAAAAAGGACAAAGTGATACAAATAAAGAAATAAAAAGATCCTGTTCTGCACTAAAACAAAGACAATTTCCTTTCATGCATACTCATCAACAATTAGAGCGAGGGACCAGCTGAATTACCACTGCTTTTATTAGACTGAGAATGGCTGAGAATGGCTAAAGAAAATTGACAAAGGTCACCTTCTTGGTGACTTTATCAAAAACAGGCCTGAAAAATAGATATTGAAAATCAAAAAAATGTTGGGATCAATTGGACTAATATCAGGCTGATGACAGCTTGACCTAATTTATCATACTTCCAGACATTCCGAATCAAAGTCTATCAAAAGTAAACTGGAGTCATATTATGGTATACATAAGACAAGAGATGTCCCTGCGGCACCACTGTTACTGTTAGTGCATTCTCACAGTTGTGGTCCTGGTCCCAAGTAGTTGATAACGGGAGAACCGGTTCAAGTACCAGGCTCAAAAGAACATCTCAAAAGTGGCTGCACTGTCTTTCCGACATGACGTTAAATGGGACTCATGGTGTTCGAAGGGGTGCCTCCAATATGTTAAAAGGGGATAGGCTGGCAACCCCTCCCTGTAAAGATATACCCCGCTACAGCTGAAACCTGCTAACCCATGTGCCACTTGTGACTACATAGGTTACAACAGTGTATATATACCATATGGTAAGATAAGCAGACAGTTTTTACTTTAGACAAGCAAGTTTAACAGGTGTTTCTTAGCTGTTAGGAGTAAAAATCTGTCTTGAGATATCTGAAGCAGAAATCGGGGTAATGTCTGATGGGCCCATAGATAAAGATCATATTGAGGTATAAATGACAAATGGCACATAAATCTGCATGGTGTCTATTTCTCCTGGACATTATGATGACTGAGTAAAAGCCAAAATGAATTGCAGGTACCCTATAATGATAATTGACCATCTGGTGAGTTAGCAGGAGGTGGAGCTCCCGACAAGGTTCAAGTCACAGCGATCATAACCTCTTGATTACATATCTGATATGGTCATTTGGAGAAGACATTTGGATCATGATTCTCAGCGTAAAATCATTTCCCATACAAGCACAGTGCATAGGAGGGAAGCGAAGTAATGAATAAATTCTTTAAAAAATCATAATTATCTGGCAATTGGACTTTATGGCTGTAAATTATGGCAACAAAATGTCAAAAAGCATTCTACTTTGCTGGCTTTTGATTAGACCTAGGACTAAAAGTTAAAGGCATACAGGAATGGCCTAAGAGACCCCCATGAGCACAAGTTGCACATTTGATACAGTGTTGCAAAACAGGTGGCACAGGTGAATTTCAGGTGTATGTAGGTGGACAAATTTGAAAGAATCAGTCCTGCATGCATTCCTACACGGAGCAAGTGTAAATAGAACTAGTTGAGCCAATATCCACAGGTGCAGGGTCCACATTTTGTATCTGCACACCACAGGCCAGAAGCAAGGTTGGCAAAGCCATATTTGGATAGAGTTTTTTAGTATTCTATTCTATGATTAGTGGTAGAAATACTGGTTGGCAGTAATATTCCAAAATGAATAGGATGGTTCTAGCCACATGAATAAGGAAGTGTAGATAACAGATGAGCTTTAACAGGAAAGTTGTGTGGTGGGTAGAGCCAGTGATAAAAGTTGGTGTGCTGTGTAACCAAAGTATCAGTAACTTGCACACAAGTGTGAGGATCATCATTATCTCTTACATAAGTTTCAAGCTTTTTACCACTGAAAAATCACAAACATAGAATATGAGTTTGCAAAACTGGAGTACTGTACAAAGCCACTAGGAGGATCCTTATCAAATTTGTCCTTCATTTTCCTGACACCTACCAACCTACAAGGACCCATCAACAGCTTCTTGAGTTATGCTGTCTCATACACACAAACAAAACAGTACCTAAAACATAACCTTCTTGGCCAAGGTAATAAACAGAAATATCAGCAACAATGAAAAGAGATGACCGTAATACAAATGTTTGTTGAAAGCTACAAGACTTTTCACTGCGGAAGACAGGACAAAGATAGAACCTCTAGCAAAGCTTCAAGCCAGTGCTCGCCGCCGCGTTTGCGAAGAACCGGTCCAATTCGGCTCGATCGATCGTGCACCTGCGGCACATGGACCGGGCCTGATAGAGGTCATAGGCCACGTAACAGATTATTTCCTGTTCATCCCTGTCAGAGCGGAGGGGGAACAGATGCCGCGCCATGCCCTACGGACAAAGGACACATCGGTCACTGACTAAGAAGGAAAATGTTGATCAAAAACGATAAAATTGAATTCACGGTCTTAAGTTGATGGGGCATGGTTCTTGAGGTTGCGCTGCAGTGGGTGGACACAAGAGCAATTGGTCACCATCTGTGACACTGGGTGCATTTTGTAGCCTCAGCAAGCAAATGCATTTACCCAATGGGCCATGGTACCGATGCCACTAGTTTGGTGCTTGTCCTATTGCCTGGACAAGTAGTTGTGAAGCACAGAATGTGTTAATAAATATCGAAGATGCAGAATTTATCGCCAGCTAAACACTTCCTACCTATATCAGTTTTCTTACCTTGGAAGAGTGTCTAAGGCCCAGATAAAAGTTTGAAAATAGTTGAGTTGTATATTTCCTACGAAGCCATAGCATACATTCAAACCACTAAACATGTCTCAATGATCAAACTCAAGTCTACAGTTTCTGGACAAGTCATCTAAAATTGCCTAGGAGGAACTTTTTCTGCCTGGTGAAGAAATTGTATCATTGGAACAGATGTGTAACGTTTTATCCAATGAGCATGATGACATCTTGTCCACTGAACGATGGCGTTTCTTTGGCTTGAAATGGCCAAGGGCAATCTCCATGGAAAATTGGATGGCTCTGGATCAACACCACAGGCAAACGAGTGACCACTGCTCCCCGTCATTGAGCAGTGATTGGAGTACAGAGCACATTTGTCATCGCAGCCATGGGAGCCTGACTGCTAAACGCTGACAGTTCCGTGGCGGTGAATTTTCAAATTGTCAAATTTCACACCTACGTGTACAAGGTGCTTGGCTGAGGTAGACTCCTGAGGACAGGTGCATCTGAAACCACACGTCCTATTTAAGACAGAAATACATTTCTCTGTACCACCCATAAGAAGATGAAATCTCGACTTTCCAAAAGCTTTTTTTTTCATTCTTTGGAAATGTGCGTGGAGGGTACTGTACTTCTACAGTTTCGTCCTACAGGAAATACAAGCAAACATTCCCTCATCAGATAGGGAGGTGTTTTATCTATCCCTGATGAAAGGGATGCAAGGAAGCATTTTCTTTAACATTTTAGTTTTTACTCAAAGGCTGGGCTTAGGCCTGATACCGACTCCCATTTACAGGAGGGCAGGAAGGCATGTAATAGCTTGGCACTTCCATGGACACACATGACCTTTCAGCTCCCAGCCAATCGTGGTCAGCATATTTTTGTGTCCTCTGTGGTCAGGTCATTGGTTACAAGGTGAAGGGAGAGGCCGGGCATCAGCTCAGAGCATCAGAAAACAGCTTCTCTGATAACCTAAGGTGGAAGGAATCCTACTGATCTGGAAAATGAAAACTCAACAAGAAGTTTGACTGGTTCTAGATAGCCTAAGTACTAGTACCATCCTGGCTTAAAGTAAGTTCATGTATGCTCCTAAATTTGTTAGTCGCAAGGAAACAATAAAATAGCAATGACCATGGAGAATCGAGAGATGGTGGATCATAAACCATGGTCAACAAAGAGTGTGATCCAAAAATGTAAATATGTCCACTATTTCATATTATCATAACTCTGAAGGTTGCACATTGGGAGAATAAAAAGAAATGGACAGTGATATCTATCCTGTTATTTGTCCAAACTGATTTCAGCTAGAATCAAAACTGTTTTGATCCTACAAATGATAGGAGATTTCATTTCCAACTGTTAAAGGTATGGTGTCATTATGCTGCCATCATAGATCTAAGCTATCGCAAACCTGTAATAACAGTTCAACTTTGCTTCAGGATAAGGAAAGCTGCTCGGTCAAAAGCCAGTTGAAAATTAGCCAAAAAGTATCTTGGTGTCCATCAAAACAGGACTTCAAAAGCCTTGGTTATGATGTCCAGCTTTATATCTGCTTAGATTCATGCCACAAGTCATGCATGCCTGAAGGCCTCAATTCCAAGTTCCAGACCAGTAGTCCGCACGCGCCTCTATTGTCTCAGACTCACCTGGGTGGAACAGAACACGCGCGGCGGCTGGTGGGCCGGAACGGATGACCTCAGCTCAGTTCAAGTAGCGTCCCGCCTCCCTCTCCTTTTGAAACGTTTTATCAAAAAGTATATGGTGGGGTCCGGTGAAGCTGGAAAGTAAAAGAAATTATGATGTCTACTCTTCTCTACTTTACTCAAAATTATCAGAGATAGCCTAACGTTAATATTTCCGGTACAGAAATTTTCCATCGCCACTTACGTCGGTGAGATACACACAGACATGCAAAACAGAATTTAAGTCCGTTATGTGTGAAGTAAGGAAATATCATATATTGTCTGAACTGTCATATATTATCGGAACACATGGCCGTTTACGATGGTGTTCTGATCGCTGAAAAACATGACAAAATTCGTCTGCGAAAAAGTATGCCCCCCTCCCCCACTCGCATGCACACTTATGCACGTGCTCCTGTGTTGCCTAATTTTGTAGAGTTATGTAGGTTTGATACTATATCAAACGGGTGCTTTGTAATTCGTGTGACTTACTGTTTGTTCCGATCTTTCCATAATTCCATAGAAGTTGTAAGAAACCAACTTACGAGTTGTAAAACAAAACCAAACTTACTCGTCTGCTTCAGAACCGGAACAAGATAAGTGCGCATGTGCGAGGTCACGCTAAGGTTTCTGGGTATTAATCGTTACCTCCGAGAAGATGTAAGGTAGACTAGAGTAAAGTCTTAAGTCGGGTGTTAAGCGTTTTTTATACGCCTATCCGTCTGTAACGTCGGTGTATATAAATGAGATAGAGGATTGAAAGCTCAAACCATAGGAATGGGTAAAAAAATGCCACCAGTCAGAAGTATTAAAACATCCCTTTACAAAAAAAAAATAAAAGTAATAGACGTCTCCGTGTAATTAGGGGTTTAGTAGAGGTGGAGAAAGAAAGTTATAACGTTGTCCCAGAATTGATTGCAAATACGTTTGTGGGAAACGGTTAACTTCCTTAAATATTATGATTGACAATGTGTGACCATCTAGAACTGTTACATAGAAAAATTTGATTGAAAAAAAAACGAAAAGTAACGTTATAGCGCCAGGAAGATAACGTTACACTGTGGAGGTCAATGACTCAGTAGAAATGGGTAAAATTATGTAAGAAGACGAAATGACTTGAAGTATGCAGATGATTTTTGACTGTTGTCTTGGCTATGTTTTCTTTAGTCATATGGTGTTTTAGATGCAAATACTCATTACTCAATACACACGTTACTATTTAGCCAGGAGGGCGCAAATCGACAATTTTTTTGAGCGAGAAATGTAAATAGTATAAGTTATAGCAACGTTTTTCATGGACAATTTTCATTATTATTTTCAGTGATAGTTTACACTACCTTTTTCAGTGATAGTTTACACAATCATTTTCAAGGATAATTTACATTTCATTTTATTCATTTTACGAGGAAATTCATAACATTATCGCCTGCTGTTTTTTTTTCAATATCGTTCCCTATTCATCTACTCTCTTGGTGATCAACAAAAGATGTTGTCGCCCTTCAATTGTCATCTATACCACAACAATACAGACGGTGTTCCTTCGTGATTAAGCTTCACTCTAGTTATTCCATCTTGATCCCTTTTCAAAAGACATACATGCAATGTTTTCTGTCACGGGCACCACTTAGTTGATTGGCATGCCCATAACAAAGCCACCAGACCATGGGTGACATATGTGCATTTATGTGTACTCATCTCTGATGACAGTTCTTAATCCCAAAATTGTTTGCTAAGGTCAGTGTATCATACTATTAGAACAAGGTGAATGTGTCGCTTTTGTTGGACCTGACGGTTGATATATTCATGTTTGTTACTACATCTATTTGTTTGTCTGCATCGAAAAGATGCAGAAGACCTTATGAAAGTCTCTGTACCTTTGTTGTGTCAATAAAGATTACATCAAAATTATAACGTACAATTCAACTTCAAAAGAGGTGGTTGAAATTTCCAATATACATTTGATTCTGAAGAATGAACTAGTAATCATCGTGCAGTCTTGAGATCGTGTATTCAATATTGTAATAATAATTTATGTACGAAATCATGAAGTACACCGAAAAGAAATTTGTGGTGAAAAAACATTAAATCATATGCATGCTAACTTTATTACAACACCCAAGCAAAGTAAAACAGTCGTATACAGAATTGCATACTTAACAAAGAAGGAAAATGAGATGAATTAGAAAAATTTAACTTAACTTAGATAAATCAAGAAATCATAAATCAAGATGTGTTCTAAATCCATTTCTTCTTAACCTATTTGAAGGGCGTGGGTCTTTTCCAACATTTGTCCAACATTTTCATAGATAAACGGGTTGTTGTTGGCAGTGAACCACTCGTAATTTTGCTTAGTGTGTACTTAACACTTTCATGTGTAGAGACTAAAACAAACCACCGCCACCATCCAAGGGAGTGTTTGTTTGATGGCAGCAATTTCCACACCACCACACCTTGTTTTTATTGATCAGAAATACCAACAGACTGATGTTTTGGGTGCTTCTGTCATAAATCGATAGCTTACACATGTTAGAGTACTGTTGAACGGCTGAAGAACCAGCGGAATAAAAAGCGACTAAAGCCTTCTCTAAATCTGATCATCGAGCCCAACGTACTCGTACTTCAGACACATTCTAAAGGAGGTTCGTTAACATAAATCTATTTTGATGAACCCAAAGGCGGCAAACGTTTGGTCTGACGGAGACAAGAGCAAACCACCTGTCGTTAGGATTGATATATTGGCGAAACATATACATATCTTATGGTAGCTATTGTAATTGATACAGGCTACAAATGTGTTGGCAATAAAATAATATGCTTCATATGCAAATCATTCAAAAGTGGATAAAGATTGGAAGCCAAGATTGAGGTTTGTGAAACGTAAAATTTTACTGTGGTTGTCACGAGCTGGAAATGTTGTACCTCTATTCTGGCCACACTTTGTTCTCTTCTATGAGCATTCATGTTCGTTGTCCGACAGGTTCGAACCCTTCCTTCATGCGCGCCGGACTATAAACATAGATCCGTGCTATTTTGGACCTGGGTTTTCTCTTCTATTTTGGGATCTACGGTCGATAACATTTATATCAATTTTTACCATGAAGAAAAAAAGGAACGATTCTGTCAATTGTAGTTTTCCAAACAATACGTAACCCTCGTAACACTGTTGCATTGTCTGCTTGCTGTGAACAGTGCGGCGGGAATATTGGCAACCTAGAAAATTACAGCCTTTTGTGATCATTGGTCAGCTGGACCCGGGTGTAGCTTAGCAAAATGTCAATGGCAGACGACTTGAGAGTACAAAAACCTCTTTGTTCGTTTTCCTCTTGTGAACGGCTTTAACGTACTTGAAACCGTCAGAGGAATCAGGACAAACCGTTATAGTCTCCCTCGGGAGAACTTTAAATGAGTGACGTTTCGTATCAATAGTACACAATGACACAAATCAATCTAATAAAAGAGCCCCCCTTCGTGTCTACAGAGGAATGGTAGGGTTGTTGAGACTTTTATACGTCTTTTAATGCAGATCTATCGATGGCAGCATCTAAAGGGCCAACCATTATACAACAGGCCACAAAAATGTAAAAGGAACTTGCCTATGTGGGTATACTGGTTGGCCCTTTGGATACTGCCTTGCCATCGATAAATCTGCTTGGAGATTACTTTTCTTGTGAGTGTCAAAGTAAATAACAATAAACATTTGCATATAAATTTAGATTTGTTCCGTATTTTTGTTACATTGGATGATCCAAAACACAGTTTATAGGACAGATAAAGTAGCTCTTACATGGTACTAGTAGGCTGATAGCTTTACTTCTTGAAAAGAAGAGAGTAGAGCAAGTATTATGTTCTATAAATGTTAAATTTAGTCAAAGGTAATTTGAAACGTGAAATTTAAGTGAATAATGTCAATGAAAAGTTGACTATCTTTGCCAAGCACTGTCTGTCATGTAAAACCTGGCATCTTCTATGTATTATAAGTCATTTTGAAGCTGGTTACTTCATATCATTCACAGATAAAAACAGAAATAAACATACTACACACTTCACATTCAAATTTTACTGAACCTTCATTTGAGATAATACCACCTAAGCGTCAGCGCACCCAAAGCAAGGAAGGAAAGTTCGGTCCCTGTTCCATTTGTTTCTTCCCTACCCAGTGTCGTCACGCCTATTTACCGTTCTCACCGCTTAGACACAAAACCGACGGCTTCTAAATAAAGGCACAAGCACACTTTAAATTTCAAAAGGGGTATTTTTCCGCTATTTAAATCCTAAGTTGACCTAATAGTCCGGACTGGCAAAATGATAGATACGAAGCGGCTATTACAGAGGGGATCTATTACTTTGGACTCCACCTTTTACCGACAGAATCACGGCCGAATCATTAATTTTGTAGAAGCTGTTAAAATGTTGCAGGCAAGGATTCAGGATCGGACTACTGAAGCGGATAGGTGTCAGCTACCCGCTTTAAACATGCATGGGGGTGATAATTGTTTAAATGAGTCACGAGGCCCTGGTACTTTATCAAGTTAGGGGACGACTTGGTTCGATCCTCAGTTGGAAACGGGCACCAGACGTACTACTCAGGGAAGCGAGCCGGTAAAAATCCCGACAACTCCTATCTCCGCGCCCCAACCTCTGCTTGGAGAATACAGACGTGCATGTAGCCTCCTTCCCAGACATCTAGCAACGCTGGCCTTTTTTTTCACGATTTTCAACATGGGCTAAGATTGTTCTAATGCCGAGAGAGGGAGTTTCGCGCTGGCTAGAAACTTCTTCTACCTAGTACCCTCTCCCGGCATTAGAGAATCTTGTTCATGTTGAAAGTCGCAAATCAGCGCTCTCCCCCCCCCCCCAAACGAAAGCCTGCGCTGCTAGAAATCTGCGAAGGAGGTTGTAACCGTATGAGGTCGTATGATACTGACAACATGTACAAAGGCTGTATTGTTTTTGTTACCACGGGATCAAACATGGTTAAAGTTATTGTCTTTTCTTTATGTTACTTCAATGATAACAGAAATTTAGGATAAGTGCTATCGATGTTCTTCTCTTCCTCTGATCTGGCATACACAACACGAGTCTACCGGCGTTCCATCAAAGGCGTCCGTAGTGTACAGTAAACGGAACCTCTGTAAGAACCCATATAAAATTTTCTCCGACGTAATGCCGATCAAATAGTCAATGTGATGAACGGATTACAGATATGCTGGTATGGGGTAAACTGATACCTGTGTGAAAAACGTCCCAAGATTCCGGTTCTTGTTTACGCTATGCTCAGACTTCCACCCGTCTCAGTTACTGAAAAAAAGTTATAAAAAGAAATTGAAATTATATTTGAGATGTCTGTACGCTTAAATTATGTAATGTTATTCCGTTTAATACCTTTATACTTCATAATGAAAAACCTACGATAGTGATATTCTTTTTTTAGATTTTCCGTTTTTATGCACTTATACTTTGTCTTTGGTGGTTTCGCGTTGCTTTCAAATATCATTTCCAGGTCTCTAAAGTCCCCGTCATAGCCTCTCCATCATAGACAACACAGAGACAATAAACCCTTCAGTTCTTTTTCCCTCAGCGTCATGTGGGACCTACACGAGCGCGTCACCATCTTTAACCACCTGTTGGATTTTCTTGTGTCATCCGTGGTTTACGCGCTAACCTGCGCGCTACCAATCCACTTCACTGTCGTATAGTCAGAAGAATTCTAACTAGTGACGGCATACTCGGTACTGTTTGCCTCTGAAACTTGAGAGAATTTATCCTTCTTAATGCGGTTCTGCTTTGTAATCCGGCCTTGTTAAGCAGTATAGCCACGAGGCTCCATAGTAAGTCAGTAGTCGTTTAAAAAGGCAGTGATTCATTGTACGTTTTGTTTGTAACATAACCGTTCTGCTGTAAGGCAGGCATGGAGGCTGTCTCTCTCCTAACAGTTGTCGGACCGTGCCCCGCGGGAACACTTCATCAATGTCTAGAGTTTCTGTCGTCCCTTTGTCCTGCTACCTTGCATATGTAAGGTCGGGTATAATTGTGACCGCCTTTTAAGCAGGAAGAAAGACGAGGAAGAGGCCAACAACATGTTAGAACTAAAACTACCACAATATGGGTCAACCGTTCCAGGACGGTAATCACATGTTGTAGGGACATCACAGTCAAAGTGAAGACCGCTGAACTTTCAGCCCCCCCCCCCCCCTCTCACTGTTGTTTTTCTTGTTGTTGTTATGGTTGTTCTGCAGCTGTATATATCAGCCTCGTGGTATTTAAGGGCGTGTCGCTTACCTGGTATCTGGCTCGCAATGACAACAAATAATCGGTGTCTCTTTTGAGGACAAGGAATTTCTTTTTGGCACATCTAACGTCTAATGCATCATAAGATTCCACTGACAAAAAGTTTAATTAAGGTTCCTACAAAAGGAGCTGCAGACAATGCTGGGGCCGAGGGATCAACTTGCCAAAATAAGGACTCATCTCCATACAAATGGCTGCCGACCTGACGGCTGGAGATCAGATGTCCTGTTTCCTCGGGTATTATGCAGGGCACATCCCGCAAGTCTGCAAACCCAAAACAAGGAGGAAATCGGACTCACTGGAGAGCCGATGTTTTGGAATGCCCCCTTAACGACGCCTACGTCATTTTACACATGTTTTCCCATCGACCGAAGGTAACTTCACACCACTACAAGAAAAGAGAGGATCTTGCCGACAGTTGTTCTCCATACAGGCGTGCAACTTACATAGAACTGCTTTAAGTCCGGTTGTATTCCTTCATCAGTTTGACAGTTAAGTCCTTGAACAGTGCTTGCGTTGTGTGGGTATTTGTATAGTTGGGAAACAATGAGCGATGTCTCATACTTTTCTTTGCGTCCTGCAGCG
Source organism: Branchiostoma floridae (assembly GCF_000003815.2). NCBI lineage: Eukaryota > Metazoa > Chordata > Leptocardii > Amphioxiformes > Branchiostomatidae > Branchiostoma > Branchiostoma floridae. The sequence goes on along the minus strand of NC_049981.1, from coordinate 18,800,665 downwards.
CTTGTCAATACTTCTTGAGATGAGCTTCTGGTGTTATTTCTGTAAAACGTCTTTTTTAATGTACCTGACATACAATATATTACTAGTAGCGTGTATTTGCGAAGAATTCTAACATCAACTGCGAATATGTAAAGCTTATATAGAAATGTTTGCCATGGTTTAAACCATAACAGGAAGATATAAACAATAATAGAACAGGTTTGCATGGTGAAGGTTTTGGCAGACGGGAAAAGGCTTTCCACAGGTCAAGATACCAAACCCCGTAATTTGTGTGTTTAATGAGCCGTTGTCGTGGTAACGGTCTCTGCGGGACGGCCACCGATGACGTCGTACCAAGAAGCTGCTCCTGAACCACGTGTAAATTTATAAAGTCAACACCCAAATACTCATTGTCACTTCAATGTAACGTCGTTGTGTGGTGCAACCGATCACACAAATTCGAACAAAACGTCGGGACTCGCTTGAGCAGCCCCGTGACCTAGAGGCAAACACTCCGACTCACGGTTCAGCGCGCCAGCGGGACGGAGGGGTGCCCCCTCGCGTGTGTGTTTGCGCGCCAATTTGGTCACCTCGTGCATGAGGTTTAGCGGCTAATGAGCCCGTTACCTCTCGTTCTTTTTATTGAGAGAACAGCTTTGCAGGAGGCTTTTTTTTCACCACGACGTGCCCGGTGTCTTAATGCGCAAATTTTCGTACCCACATTCCTTTCCCACACACAGAGCTGTGAAAGAATGTATAGGTATTTGGTGAGAATACAACACTCTTGGTGCAGGTAAACACATACGCAAAAACTTGCAATTACACCACTTTTCTTCACCAACAATTACTTAGATATGTTTTTCCTTGAAAATTATAAAGCATTTTTCCACTTTCTTTCAATGCGTAGATGTTGTCAATACACACTATCACTATCGGTGAGCTTTCTGACTCTGATCTGAGCAAACTTTGGTGGCCTTCTCTGGTTAGATGAAGTTGTCAAAGAAACGTGAAGGTCGCGAGAGTGTCGTGGATGAAAAATTTCCGTTTCACATTCCCAGCTGGAAAGCTTGTCGTCGGTCGCTAGTCCATGACGAATATCAATTTATTAACATTTGTGTTCAGATGGGTGACGCCCTCTTCGACAAGCCCCTGAGCCAACCTACTTGTGTTGCCTGTTGCATAAAACAACACCAGGGAAAAGGGCGGGAATTATTGTGCCCTCGAAGTTCTGGCCAATCACCGACCGGTTCTCGATACAGCTAATAACAGCGAGTGGTTGGCGATTCGGAGTTTTACGATCAAAGATAGGCTCGGGTTCTTGCACGCGATCGACCCCCTGTTGCAGTGGTCTACTGGAGTAGTCGCTCTTCTCAGGCGAGACCACCGACTCGCTACGCTGAACTTGCTCGGGACAACCTTCGACGTCTCCCGAAGTGGATCCCTCCCACCTCCCGATCATACCCGAGCGCGCTCGATCACGGCCCCGTGGTCTGTGAAATCGTCCCTCGTTTGAATTCTATTTATTTTCTTTATCAATTCACAGCTCAATCGACCAGGGGCTTTTGTTGTTGTCAAACCGTTTTGTCCCGGTTGGTTGAGTGCAGCGAGCGACCGTAGTACGCGAAACCTCGCGGGACAGGACAGACACGGATAGCACCACCGCCACTCCCAGGGGGAACCCGTAACATAATACATTGCAGCACACCAGTTCGTCAAGACTACCACAGTGGCGTCACATCACGAGTACCCGAGGGTTGCGGGTTCGGATCCCCCTATGGACAGGATGACCACGATGGCTAGTATGGGCAGCATGCAGCAACACCATGGAGATTCAGGCGGTAAGTACACATTTCAATTTTCACTCTCCTTTCCGCAGCCATAGCCAACACAAAACGTTACCACGGCTGCCCGGCAGCTTGTGTACCGGGGCGCATCCACCGTGGTCTCGGCAGAGTAAGCCCGACCACACGCCGACCCGGTTGGACGGGTTCCGCCGTGCGGTGACAAGCCGGCCGATATGCTCGACTCGCGCCCTATTCTGCCATTCATCCCGGCCTACAAACCTCCCTGTCTGACACGGTGTCGTTGGAGTCAAGTAAGCAGGACAACACTGTCAAGTGGTCGGCCGCAACTCGTCGTCCTGGCGTGGGTCAGGGGGGAAGCCATAGAGGGAGGGGGGCCTCGCCTGTCCCTCGTCCCCACGGACCTACTGTACACATAACATCTGTGTCAACACGTTATATTCACAGATTATCTCCTATAGGAATAAGTATGGAGATAGCATTAGCACCTAACAAACATGACAATGACTAGCGCCACGACCCGACAGATTAGCAACACCACGGCCACCCGAACCGTACCATGTGGTGAGAGTCACAACTGGTATTTTCTATGGCTTCATTGTGTCTTCCCTTATTCAGTAGCTGTCATAGCAGGAGACATCAAAATGGCCCCTGTCTTCTGAACCAGGAGAACTTGTTATACAGACTCGTGTTTAGTGGTTTATAGCTGTAAATGTTGGAACAGAACATGTGGCGTTACTCATGCGTAGGGAGGCTCGTGTAAACGCAGTTTGTACAGTCTGATGTTGTCTACGCCAAGGTCGGAGCTGGTGTGAAGTTTTGTAAAGTTCTTGTTGTTGTTTGTGGGTGGACAAGGGCTTTTAGCACGGACAGATATGCAGCAATTCTGCGCACGGAAAGGTTCCTGTTGTTGTCAGCATAAATGACGCGGAGGCCATTTGCACTTTCTATTGTGCCCCTACTTTATTACAACAGTAGAATTCCCGGCCGGGGTCTGCGTGAATGGGGCTTCAGTTCCCTCACCACAACAACACGACTACCCTCATTATCAGCTGCCCGGGACAAGGGAAATCCTGAGGAATGCCAATCTGGCTCCAAACTTGTTCAAATCGTGTAGCTTTGGAGGTCTGTAGTGTGACCTAGCAGGTAAATGAACCCGTCTCGTGGGGTCGCAGTGTCTTGTTGCCGGATTTCCAGCCATGTTGGATATACCCGACACCGCGCCTTGTTTTGGTGATGTGTAATTGGGTAATTCAGCAACTTCAGCCAGCCAATTTTGTTTCAGATCCATTTTTTATCACAACTGAATAATTCAAACTATCCATGACCCTTATAACTAGCGTATAACGTCTGTAACTCTAAAACAAGTTGTTGTTTCCATTCTCTATTTGTTGGACAATTTTGCGAAAGTATATCCCCTACCACCCCTCCTCTCCACGCTTTGTGTAGTTAGTTGTCCAGTTGTGTGCAGATTTTACCACCCGTGTGTTGATGTTATTAATGTCCCGACTAACTACCGTGTCACGGCCCAGTGGAGTGCCATACCGTTCCCTGCACACGCCGCCGCACCCGACAACTCGAGTTGGACCCAAAGTTTATCTGTTAGTTTAAGAGATCAAAACTCTCGACAAAACTGTCCACAGCGCCTCTCGGAGTGATCCCAGACGCCGTCCGAGGGGGTTGAGACCCGTCAGATAGCTTTCTACAGAGGAAAACCGTCCGTAGTGGTGACAGACAGGTGACTTCTCCCTGCCTGGAGGTCCCACCGCCCGACCCACAGGAATCCTCCGCCGCCGCCCGTCCTTATTCCCGAGTAGCGTTATCTCCGAACTTGTCAACCTTTTATTGGTATCAGCTGGCCCTAAGTGGCCAACCTCCCCCTAACCGATTCCCAATGAAAAGCTACGGTGTTTTATTAATGTTTTCCGCGCCTAGAAGTACACTGCACTGTTTTAAATATGCAGACATGGCGGCATTATGGATAGGGTCCTGTCGCTGTTCTGGCATAATTGATTATGTATTTGGCCTAAACGATCAGACTTATATTAGATCAATTATTCTTCTGGCTCCGGAAGCCTGCTCTAAAGAGCTGAAAAATAGTATAATTTTGCAGTTCAGTGGTTCGCATCTGGGGTTTTCGGGGGGTTCCCTCCTGCTTCAGGACTATTGCCCACATTTAGATATGAGTAATTTCATCGCATAATTATAAGACGTGTATCGGGGCGATGGTGTTGGAGGTGTCTGTGAGAGAGCAGTGTTGTGATTCGGGCCAAGCAGCTCTCTGGTCGACACCGTTGTCAAGAGTAGTCCGAAGACACAATGCCCAGACATGAATCTGAGTCTCCCGGAGTCTAAGATTGAGCACGCAGTCCGTCAATGGGCCTTCCCATTGTAAAATTTCACATTTTACCGTGTCCGATACACCTCAGACGTTGTAAATTAGGTGCAGGTTGGCGTAAACTCGGCAACAAGTTCTACTTCGGTAACAACTTTCCGGTCCCGTGCATGTAGTACATGTATAGCCCACTATGGTGACAACTATGTGGAACAAACAGGTGTGCTGGGATTCAACATTCACGCAGGTGGAAAACAGAACATTTAACTTCCAATGAAGAAACTGCAAAACTGCAATTTTGTTTCAAAACTTGTCACATCCTCAGACTGACCATCCATAGACTTGAGACCAAAAGTAATCGCGAAAAGAAAAATCGGTTTTCGTTTGGGCTGGTACTGTACTTAGCCCTCACAGGTTGGAAAGGTTGGGAACAAGTGTACAAGGTTTGATAGATGGCCGTTCCAAGGGCAAGCACCCTTGCAGCAATACATAACGCTTATCTCACGTATCTCGCCCGGGATAATCCGTGTTAGGCGCTCCATATTTGCCGGGGTCGCCATGCTGGCCGAGCCCGGTCCGCCGCGATAGCACGCCGATAACTCGATAGGATTTGTAATTTCATCCCCATCGCTATCAAAACTCATGAAATTTGATGAATTTGGTGAGGAATTTTTTGTGTAGCTGTCACAGGTGTTATTTGCGGAGCTCAGGGCTCCCAGGACCAGGGCAATATTTCACCCACCGTATCTTGGAAAAATGTGGAATCTCATGCCACTACATCGATCATAAAAATGGAGGAAATATGGCCGTGTGGTGAAGTAAGGACGGTATCATGCTCGACAGACGAGAAGAAACAAGTATACAGGCGCACCCAGCGTGCATGTCAGACAACTTTACACTAGCTGGTCTGGACTGGTGGAATTACACTCACTCACTATACAGGTGGACGCATCACAGATATATGGTAATTAAAACTGGCTGTACATTGTGTAGAGACAGTTGCTTGTGTCTATAGCTATACGGATATCTACTTTTATCAGTCTAAATAGAAAATGGATGGGAATTCTGAAAAAAAGTTACTTGTAAATTGATATAACAAGACTAGTTGATCAATACTCTTTCCCTGCATATTTGTCTCACCGATATGGCAGGTGCTTCTTAGTACCGAAACTATATATACTATTTCTAAATCAAAACTGTAATATACGACTTCAAATATGATTCCCTCCCTGTGTGTTTCACAAAAATTCACATGAAGTGATGATGTACAACTGCTTCCTCTTAAGTGTTGATGTTGATTAGCCATTTGTCACTTTGCGTTCTTGAAGTATATTCATATAGAATACCTCCTCTTGCAACGTTTTGGCTTCGTAATGGTCTCACTCGAAAGTCTATGTATAAAACTTAACTCGACCACTTCAGGATATAAACGTCGACCGTTATGTAGAGGATTCAGCCCATGATTTTTCAGTATCTCAGTATCATTTGTCAAATTGTGTAATTGACCGTAGACAGTTTGTATGGTTTCTAAACCTCGACCCTTCATTGTTTACGTCGCTAGGTTGTATAGAGTTGTTATGGATTGGCTTACGAAGAAAACTTTATTTTAGCACGACGTTACTCTGTGAACAGGAAACAACTACGCTTGTAGTCAATTTAGAGAGTTGTAATCATAGATAGCTTGAAGTGTACTAAAACTAAAGTGAACAACACTCATTTCCTTTACTTTTAGGGACAATGGGCAAACTTGTAAACATCACCAGGGGGGATCCCACTCACAAAAACATCTCAGGACCATCATGTTCCAGAGAGAATGCAAATTGTACAACCACTTATTGTTATTGTTACTGTTATCAATGCTAACGAGACGAGACCATTTTTTATAAGTTTACGTTTTTATTAGATTTTGACACACAAGAAGATAAATATGCATTAGATTGCTGTTTTGCACATTTGTAGTACATTATTTTCTGTACACCAAGGAGGTTTGATAAAACTTACTTGCTTATACTTTGTTCATTGCAATTAAATTGAAATACGCTGTACATAATAATCTTGGTCGAGTGAGAGTGCAAAGAAATAATCAACTTAGGAGTTTGAGAACGTTTTCATTCGTTTACGCCACAACAAAATCTGTCGATTTACCAAAGTTGAAAGTACATGGTACATTTAGTTAGCATATTTAACCTTCTACAACACAGGTATTTGTCAAGAAACAAGGAAGAATTACTCTTCGATCCTTCACACATCCATCTGTTTATATTTTGTGACTTGTACAAAAACTGACCAAACACAGTGGTGAACGATTACCGTCCCATGAGCTCACCTAACCGTCCCAGTTGTCCTGTTTATTCTGCACTAAGTAATGCAGGTCACAGAAGTTAAGATAAAAGCACGTCACGATGAAAGGAATGCCTCTACCTGTGGATCGCATGAAAATCTGGGATTCCGAGGAAAATGAAGGTGGGAATATGGGCGTAGTTTATTTCCCTAATTCTGAGGAAGTGGCGTCGGTATGCCGGGTCTTTCCGGTGTATATTTACATGGTGATTTACACGGGGAAGAAATGCCGGCGGCGTATTTCTTCTCCGGGGGGAGCATACCTGTACTAGTCCGCCTTAACACCGTACAAACTGGCCCACAAACATGTTTACTGCGGCAAAAATGCAGGTAGTTTGGTCAGATGTGTAGGCCACCCCCTGGCGCTGTCGCCTCGGTACACGGAGAAGACTCTGGCACTGTTCTCTCAGTGTTGAAAAGGTGAACACATGTACACGAGTTCTCCATTTAACCACGTTAACAAGTGGCAAGGAGGCCTCTCTCATGCTTTCATGTTTTACCGCCGGCCAAACAAAAGATCCGCAATGAAAATAAACGGGAATTTTGCCCATTTTCCCAACAGAAATTCGATCTGACGACAACAACCCCCATGTAAATGTACTGTCATGGCTGCATCCGGGAAGACGAGACGAATCCAAAAGCTAGATTAAGGAACATTTGACGGAATTTTGTGTCAACTACAAAATAGACCACTTTCAGCACAGGTCAGAAACCTATATGTCGTCCCTCATTTATAAGTATATCTAATTATAAAAGTAAAGGAATGTGTACACTAAATATACTCAAGAAACACAGGTGTCCACTGTCTTTGTAGAGTAATTGTCTTAGAATATTGTCAAAATTAGTTTTACTACGTGTCATTTTTTTCGTCTTGTCGCAAAATGCACGACACTATATCGTCCGTAAGGCCATCGCCACTGTTCAGCCAATTCCGCCACATGTTGTGCCTCTACGTTCTATCAACTCTTATCTCCAAAAATGACTTTTTGATAGCCGGCACACCGCGGCTGGGATGGGTAGGCACTAATGTACACGTTTAACACCAAATAGGTTAGTACAGAGCACACATATCGCACTATTTGCTTTGCGCCCTGATTTGGAGAAGGCGAATACACATGGCCTAAGTCAACAAGGAACGCTTTTGCATGGCTTCCACGCAAGCAGACGCTGAAGTGGGTGAGTACTAGGCTACCAACGGGGGCCTGGGTTTAGTAGGAAACCTTTGATAGCCAGTGATTAGTTAGATAAACAGGGATGCACCTGTAGATGAGGGGCCCAGCAGGAGGCTATTTACGTCACCATGGCGTCCGGGATACCATATTGTCTGGGAAATTCTCCATAACACCTATGTTTTTGGTCGGTTGTCTTGGATCATGTATAAAAAGTATATACGCTCGTCTTGTCGACCCTTCAGAAAAAACGTGTCTGACAAAATATCAAATGATCTGTATAAAAAAGTATTGTCTAATTTATCTCATCATTCTTATACTATTTTCCTTTGAAATGGTGCAAACACACTGTATTACGGCTATATGCTTCACACATTTTTTTTTGCCCAACCCTGGATCGTAGTGTACTGTAGTTGGAAAGTTTCACGCCCACAAGCGAACGTGAGGCTCTTGTATATAAAACCAATTCGGTATAAGGTCTATCGGATGCCTGCCGTAATTACAATGAATGAGTCTGGGTATAGTATCTGACGGAATGGTCAAGCGAACCAGTTTCCTCATCTGTTCCCTGATACACCCCACTCCAGGTGAGGAATTGGTGCCGAGTCTATTTACCTGGCATGCCGACAAGTAGAACGGTAGCCACGTTTGCTTTGGGATTACCCTGGGTTGGCGGCCTAATAGTTTACTAACGAGAGAGAAATTAAATTGCGGCTTGCTCAGAGAGACAGGCGTAATCCGTTTACTCTCCCTTCCCCTCTCCCGGGCTTCATTTGGACAAACCTTTACTCGTGTAGTCGTGGATACCGAGCAGGACAGAATGCGGGTTGGTACAATAGTATTGTTTGCATAAAACGGGTGGATGTAGATTGTAGAATAAGCGGCTGTAGGAAACAATGTGCGTAGCTGAGAACCAGGAATCACTGGATGAGCCACCCCACACAACTGGAGGATTTGTTTTCGGGTAGAAAATTGACGTAAGGGTTATGCAAAATTTCTCCTAATCCTTTGTTCACATCAGAAGTAATCCCAGGCTGTTTCCTACTTTAAGCGTTATTAACAGACGATTTGCGTTGATCCGTAGGAAATCACGAATTTCATAACACATTTAAGGCTTAACAGACCAAATAAGACCCTTTTTCTCATTCATATGTCCTGGTTACCCAGAAACTTATGGTGAAAATAACATATTCAAACTCAACTTTCCTCATTAAGTACAAAAGTAGTTTTTATTAAATGATAACCTTTATTGTACATTGAGGCCCTATTGGGCTACAGGCATACATATATAAAATCGTAACAAATTGCATACAGTGACAAGTCTTCTGATACTAATCTATACTAATATAAAGAGATCTCAATAGTACTGAAACCCATTTCAAGATAAAGACCAACTCCCTACGTAATTTTCTTGGAAAGTGAAGAAAATTCCCAAGCTATCAAATGTTGTTGGTGGAAGTCTGGGCGTGCCTAATGACCCGTTCAGTGGCCCGCCTTTTGTTTTAGCCAAATGATTGCTAGACCAAACTTGCCAGTGGTTGTCTATAAACAGGTGTGAACAGGCTCCAAGTTTTCAACACCTGTGGAAATGGGATCGCCCCGGGGTGATTCCTATCTAGAACAACAAAGCATTTATTACAGACGAGCGAGAAGGCACAGAGTCGTCTAGAAATGCGATCTTCTCAGTGAGGGGCGATTACTTCCAGGGCATAGTACTCAAATCTGTGTGAGAAATTAAATTGCATATTTTACAGTTAAAGATCTCGGGATATGTCTGTGTCTGTACTTCTTGTTTGGGTTGTTCCGTAGGTTGCTTGGTTTCCGTATTGTTTTCTTGGAAACTCGATTCCTTTTTCTTGGATTGCTTCCTCTTTACACTAGACACGTGAGATAGTAGTTAGACAGGTATGTTTTCAGATTAGGGCCGCGAAGTTTATGTTACACTGCCCCTCACTGAACAATCGGATGATCATACTTCTAGTTCCACCTTTCTTGCATTTCTCATTTTTCTCACCCATCTTTGATAACAGTGCACTCTTTATCTTACGAGAGTTCTCCCACTGTTTGTTTTCCCAAATCACATCATCAACCGACTAGTACCAACGACTGGAGTACGTTATCAGTTTTTGTGTAAGGTCAGCTGATCTACCATCGATCGGCTTGGTCACCGTAGCCACGGAGGCGCTATCTGAAACAATCGCTTGCCCCGCAAGCCCCCCAAAACCTCCCGCAGCCAAAATGAAATGGTGCGCAATGAAGGGGATAATATCGACGCGTGACGTAGCGGTCTGATATGGTCGGTGAGGTGCCGATACGGTCAACAGATCGATTTTTACTGCAAGCACGTTATCTCGGGCGAGTCTGTATCGGCGGCTGCGATCAGTGTTCCCGACGGTCGGCCCGAGGGCGATGCGGTGGTTCAGAGGGTTGTGGATCGAGCAGAGTCCCAGAGCAAGGCTATCGCGCCGCATATCTCGATATTATCTCTTTGTAAGATGATAATCTGCCCGGATATTGGCCCGGCGACTGGCCTAATATTGCCCATCTTAGACCTCTCCTCCCTAAATGTCAAACTTGGTCCATCTTGTCTGCCGTCTCCAGACCTGTTAATCCCTCGTGCTCCTCTCTCTCTATTACATCCGACAACTGTAGTGCCGACAGCTTGTGGAGGCTACAACCTGAGCAACCATGTGTAGAAATAGAAGGAGGGGCTACTCTGTAAGGTCTAAAATATTCAAACAGGTCAACAATTACGCCAGTTACTCAAGCAACTTCAATGATTTTAGAGACGGTCAGGCCGCTACCTTTCGTCAGTGACACTGGTACATCTGTTGAAGAGCAGGTTGTATACCCTAACTATGACTTGATATGCAAAGGAGATCGTCAATTAGTACAATATCTATGTTTTCTTGATGTCATCACGGTTCTGTTTTGTTCTTGATGATCTTAAACAGCCATCGTGTTCAGTTTAACCGAGATTTCTCAGGTGTCGTATCTGAAATCGACGAGCAGGTGAAGGAACTGCGACTGAAACCTGATCTACGATCAGCTATAAGTGAAATAGCTTCTTAACTACTAAGCTAACAGTTTGCATATTGTTGGCTGAGATAAATGTGAAATATTCTTGCCCAGAAGACGATGGACTTCAAACGGGTCTTAATCTTTGACAGAAAATTTGGAGCAGGAAGAAGGTTGAAGAAGGAGACGCTCGTCGGCCTACTTTAGTCTAGCCTACTTCGCACCACAGATTAGTTTTAGATTAGATGACCTCTTTCCTGCCGACATCTTCAAGAAGACGTTGGATTTGGTAATAACCAGACATCTGCAGGGGCTTAATGCTAACCTAAGAGAAGTACCTGGCGAGTAGTACAGGGGCTTACGGATTTAGATAATGAAATGGTACCGCATTGTTCATCTCGACCGTTTGGCTCTACGCGAGACTTTCCTACTTCAATCAGAATATGCAGGAATTTTACATTTCCTCTGTCCTTGGTCGCAGTTGCTGGTCTTAATTAGGTTATACTTGCTTCGCCCCAAGCGCTAATAGGGTGGTATGAACTCTATTTGTAGCAACAATGGCAGCGCTAATGCACGAACTGTAGAAGTGGAAGTCGGTCTGTACGGGGTGGAACAACGTACCTGGACAAGTGTGTTGATGTTTTCTTGGCTTTATGCCGAACTTGGATACATAGTGTGCAAATCACAACATCACATTTTTGTATGGGTCCTATTTTTCTATAAGAGATACTACTTACCAATGTGATACTTGTCCTACTTTATGCACAATTTACACACATACATAGTTTTCAGTAGATGTTTTTTTGTCTATTTTGGGACTTACATTAACGGAACAATGGCGTTCTTTGGTGTGGTTTCGACAGGTGTTTACCTTTTTTAAACGTAACAAAAGGAAGGCGAAGAAAGGACACGAAAAGAGGAACGTTAATAAAGTTACAAGGCCAGAACAAACGAGGCAAGAACGTAGTTTAACCATTGTGATGACATGGTCCTGTCGGGATGTGAGTTCAACCAAACCTTTCATCAAGTCAGAAATGCTCCTAGACAGCACTGGTTCTTACTCAACACAACATACGCTGACAAATTATGAACAAGTTACGGTTTAGGGGCAGGTATTTTGCATCTGCTGAAGTAAAATGAAATACAGGATCATGTTTTTGTGCTTTGGGTTTCTCTTAGAATATACCAAAAAGACGCTAAATCCACCAATGGCAAAAAAAACACGCTCTAACACTTATTTAAAAGATAGAAAAGTGTGAGTGGGGCTTGCTTTTGTCCCGACGCACTGCAGCTCTCACTTCTTTTATTTGAATTTCCCTCCCTCGTATGGACACACAACTCAATAATAAATAGAATCGATCGAGCTGAAAGGTGCAAATTTGTTCTGCGCGCAATCTGATTATTTACATTACCTTTTCAACACCTCTCTTCCATGTCGCTCGCCCATTGGCATCAAACAGTGGCTAGGGTGCGGATGGTTGCACTGTTTGCACTGTACGGTGGGCTACAAGAAGCGGGGAACTCCCCACACTGTGTATGTATAATGCAGATTTTTTATGGTGCTCTTTGCTACATGATCAGACCAGTTTCAAACAAGGAATGTTAGACCAGTCAGGCAGAATAGATTTTGCGAACGTTTTGGAATCTGCAAACCTGAACGTAAATTTAGTCGCACGAGTGCGTACGACTTTCGTATTGACATTATTTTAGCTTAGGTAAACTGTAAGCCTAGTATTTTCGGTTAGATAACCATGCTGCACAACGGCGGGACAAAAAAAGAATAACCTCTTCCTCTCTTTTACTAAGCCAAAAATATCAATACGCAACTCTTCCAAACTCGAATACACGCACTCGTGCGACTGATCCCATAGGATGATTCTTAGTCAGCACGAATGTTTTTTTTTCTCTGCTAAGCGCCCATAATGCAATGACGAAGGACAAGTAACAAACTGTAGTAGTCTCTACCAGACTGACTACGCTGCCCCGTAGGACGGCCTGGTGGAGGCTAGACGTACAGCGTATCTGACCAAGTTGCCTGACAGAGGCTAGTAGGGTAATGGCTGTAGAAAGGATGATGGCCAACGGTTTGCGGCACACCCGCAACATTTTCACTGACGCTTAGATATACGTATGTATTAGTACATACCTACTTCAAATACCAAAACACCCACCTACCATATCAGAGCTCCAGTGAAAGTTTTCACACTAACGTTGAGAAGCAGGCGAAAGAAGTTTGACCAGATTCTTTGATGTCCGTTTGAAGTAGTGCTTTGGTGCGAGGCTGTAGCTGACCTGCTGGACACCGCCAATGGCCACTTCAATCCACTTGAAAACATCTTCAATCTTCCTAGCCTCGCATTTCAGCTCTCATTCTTACATTATCAACACGTAAAAACACGAGATCATTTAGGTGATCATTATTTTTTTTGAAGTTACAAAACTATTTTCTTCAAAAGTCATTAGGCTATTGTGCAAATTTTTGTGTCCACTTTTTGATCAGATATGCACCATCAATGTTAACTTGAAGTGATCAAAATTTCTTCTGGCAATTTTTTCTCACAGTCTTCATAACAAAGATTACGATGTTTGGTGTGTTAAAAGATAACATCATATTGACAGCGGAATTTCAAAATCGAACTTTCGGTCGTTTACAACAATATGTTATCATACCATCTTTTAGCATCTTTTTATGATGCTAAGCTGCGGTGTAGGTATGTTTATAGAGGTCCGTGGGGCGATGTAATTCAAAATTTATTCCTTGATCACTTGTGTGACAAAATCTATATTATTCAATGTTACTAAATATTGATACTTCTTATTATAATTCGAGATATAGGCAACAAATATACGCGAAACCCCATTGATACATTGAAGAATGGGGTTATAGCCTATCGGCAGCAGGCAGTTGCCATTCGGCCAGTTACCAATGACATGACTGATAGCCTCAGCACAGGTGAGGATAGCCCGCCGCTTGTTTTCTGTCGAAGATCAGATCTTGTACTACTGGCATCAGCAGTCAAAATAGGCCAATACAGAGGGGGTCGCGTCGGTAATCGGTAGGTCTTTGCCGGGGGGTTCCAAAAACACCCTTATCGGCCGGACAGTTACAAATGGTTCGAGACTGCCCTAGTGTGAACCTTCGCCACAACACAGATGCGCACAGATTCGCACAATGGACTGCTATTCAATTATATGTGAGTTAAACATTGGCGTTTAGCCGAAAGCTGTACACTGGCAGTGCTAGGGGTCAGGGTCAGGTGCAGGACAGCGCCCGAGGGTGGTGAGAGCAACTGAAGTGTTCACCTATGAAGCACAAAGTCGTGTAAGTGTATCGCTATTCGATTATAGCGAGCTCTGACATTGGCTATTGAAGGTAGATGAGTACAACAGGGTCGTAGTTGGGTCATTGACAGAATTACCACGAGGGTGGGGGAAGGAGAAAAATGTGGTCACGTTAGACCACGGACGCGCCCTCAACTCCCATCATTGATGGACTCTTCCCTAAATGAACGTACGACTTTTCAATTATTAACGTTATAACGGCCACATCAGATCCACCGGGTTGACAAATGTAGGGGAACCGAGCGATGGATGTTAGGAGATGGCGATATCGGGCATTAAATGTTACAACTAGGCCTGGTTGTCCGCAGCTGGATAACGCCTACTTGAACACACAGAGGGCGTTAAGCTGCCGCTGGTAGCGCCATGGTTAGCGTGGCTTGTCCTCGGGAAAACAAGATGATGGTGGTCTGGCAAAGAGTAAAAGCTTAGAGAAGAACGTTGGACGTTAGCCCTCAGTAGCATTTTTCTGCAGTTATTTTGTGACGTACGAAACTTCGACACAAATGCACGCCGTAACAATATTGCAACAAGATGACCACGTTGCAGTATATGGTATGGTAACGTAAAATCCTTACCTGATTGTCAACTGTTTATCTTCACAGGAAGGTTAGCTAACTTAGACATCCTGCACATACTAAGAGGATACGAAAAAGGATGAATACAGTAACAAGGTGGTTACATTTATGCAATGCTATAGGTGCATATTAAGTTTTAGAAATAGACTCACTAACAGAATGTGTGGTTGGCCAGGGGCACAGTGACCACTTTTCTCATCTATAATATTTTTTTCAATTTTAAAAAGTAATTCATTGGCATATTCGCCAGAAGCTCGAATGGATGGCTATTTCAAATTTCTATATACATTTGCATATTGCATTCACTACTTGTCGATTGTCTAAGCAGAATTTTAGCTACTGAAAGTACTACTGAAAAGTAACAAGTTGAAGATGTGTTGAGCGGACCATTCACTACTTGAAGCCGAAACAACTTGAACGTTGTGAAGACAACATGTTTTGCTCGGCGGATTTATAAATCGTCTCTCTTTGAAGACTTGAACCCATTTATCTATGGTTATGTGTGTATTTCTTTGCCTTTTCTCTCATTATACTCAGTGGAATGTCATGTCGTTATCTATGTCTACAAATCCCTCCAACCCACCTACGAATAAAGCGATAACTCCGGAGTATCGCCGCGTGTTCCCCAGACGGCACTCCCGTCTTTATCTCCATTTTCATCGCCAGACAAGTTCTTTTCTCTCCACTGCGTCTGACGCAGGTCGCCTTCAAAACAATTATCGAGGTGACACTAAAGTCTCTCTCCCTCGGAACTCCACGGTTCACTTGAATTTGAAAGCAGTCAAACTATGTTAATGCCGGGGTGTATTTTAGTATATCGCATCGGGAGATTAAGTTGCTTACCGAGCGTGTAAAAGGAGCGTGTCTCTCGCTGGCAGGCCCCAGTCGAGCGGAGAATGAGCACGACTTTATGTAGTAGTCCTAAACATTCCAGGGGTATAATGCCAATGGTAGGCGCCAATTCATTACAAAGTCATCAGAAATGGCGGGGCGGGGGAAAAGGTCAAGTTCATCGAAGGGGAAGATATGAAGAAGATGAAGAAATGTCCTCACCAGTAGGACAGAAGTAGGTTTCATCGCGTAAAGTAGAATTGGTCTCCAGCATTAAAATGTGTAGAAAACAGCAAACGGTGTATAAAATCAAACTCAATCGGATTCCTTTTGATCCAAGTTGTAGTACTGTACTAGTGACCGACATCGGAGTCGAAGATGCCAAATTGTATGCACTATTATGCATCTTAGACACATGTAATATCATGTATAAGATCCTGGTTAAGTTGTAACAAATTGAGAACGCAGTACTTAACGCCGCGGTTGGTGGAAAGGCAAGCATGAGAATGACAATTGAAAACTCATCAAAATGCTATAATGCGGCGTAGAAAGTACACTTTTGTACTTGTTTCTACTTACTTATGACTTGACTTGCAAGTGGGGTGAATGTTACAAATATTTCTTTTTCGATCATGATTACCCACCCATCTTCCCACTTTTCCATTTATTAAAAACCTACTTTTATACTTGAATATTTCAAAATCAAAGCTTTTTGCACGGGTATTACTGAAGAGGCTTTCATTATCTTCTACACTGATGTTTGAAAAATGTAGTTTCTGTCCTTGATAGAGCTGTATGATAATAGAAGTTAGTCTCTGTCATGTTTTTTGGAAACGATTCATTTCATATTTATACCGCTCAAATTCCCCTTAAAAGTCGAAGGCGACATTTGTTCCCCTTTTGTTAGGTTCAGCCGATTGCACCCGGCGTGCCACCGGGGCGGATTCGGGAAATTGGCTGGGAGAATCGCAATGACAGGCAGCTCACCGGGTCAGGGAGTTCAGGTGCTCGGGGGGCTTCTCCTCTCCTTCTGTCACCTTCCAATCCAGCCCAGCGAGTTGAAAAAGATGACATTTCCACGTCGGATCTGCCGGTGACACAAGGAAAGCTAGTCGGGGGCAACCCGCTTCATTTTTGATAGATCGGGGTACAAAGATCGCTGAATTAATTAGTATTTTCCCTTATATGATCGGCCACCTTCCGTCCCCGCGTTTTCTCGCTCACTTTACCCTGCCGACGCTTGACTGGGCCCGTAGACACCTCACGCCACATTACCTGGCTGATTCTCCGCCTTAATCTTAAAAACTAGGGGATAATAAAAAATAAGAAAGGAGAAGTGACCAAAGTACTAACGCCACTCATCCGTCCAACGGCGCGCAAGGCTTCATAACACAATTACCATATAGATTGGGCCATTACGAGGTTTTGCACACTTAAGTTGTATTATTTTATTAAGTAAGCGCACTCGGTTGAAGATCCCGGTGGTTGCGGGTCTTGGTGAGAGTGACTTTCCGCTGATAGCGGTCACGGGTTGGCGTGTGCGTTTCGACACATATCCAGACACCAATAGATTAAATCATCAATTTTCACGCGTCGACTTCCTTTGGGCTTTCCCGCGAACACACTTTCCCCCTCTACGTGTTCAAACATGGGAGCGTCACGGCGATTTTCGAGCTTCTCTGTCGGCGGCACTTACGCACGCGCGGGGCTTGGCGGCAATCGATCCTACCATCATACGATCACTTTATTAGCGTTTCCTTTCCAAACGGAAGGCGCGATCGCCGGAAACATATTTTCGCATTATGCCCCAATATTGCTCGGATATCCGCACCGGTATCAGCGGTCGGCCATCAATTCGCGTCGCACCCACTTACTGTGTGACTAAGTGGGGGCCGTAAGCCCGAAACGTACTGCCAGACAGCCAGATCGCCGCGGACGTTGAGCGAGTGGGCTCCGAGTCAGACGATATTACCTCAGATCGTGGAAGGCCACTGCCTGATCGAGCGCTTTCCTTCAGCATTGAGCAAGATTTATGGGCGCTCGATTCTAACCGAGAATCATTTTATAAAACGTTATAAAGTGTAAATTGCCACTGCAGTTCTTAATAATTATAAATGGGGACCCTAAACCAGATCGTTTATTGCCAGCCTGCCCATAGGCTCATGCGTAGTCCAATATTAAAAGCCGGGCAATAAAAGCCATGGCGGACATTTACACTCAGATTGAATCGAGGGAATCCTTTTAAATTATCATCAAAATGCTATAAAGAATGGGCAGTTATTAGGCTGCTTACCGTGATTGTGTTCGGGACCGTCGCAACACTTCTCCACTGGACAGTTGCACCGAACAACTTGGAGTTCGGTACCGCATGTTCGTAGTCTAAATAAAAATTACTTTGACATAACCTCGTCTAAACACAGCCCATATCATCTTGGCAAAAATTCTGTAAACGCGAAACTTAAAATGCCTGAACGGCTTACACTTTTAACTAGCCAAGTTCACGTCCGTTCCAGGACCCCCAAGCCATACTACGACAAAAACTACAGCTGATTCCATCGGCCACATCCACAGCCACTTGGTGGATTTAAACATGCTAAAAAAAGAAAAAAAGATACTACATTGACGTCGAGTATTATCGCAGCAAAATGATTCTTTTGATTGAAAATGCCTTGGAATTTATCCCAAACGCTAATAATAGCTAATAATCTCAACAATACATGTAGTTTCATGTGTAGAAATTTTGTTGTTTGCGTAAGTAAAAGTGTGAGTGATCTATTGTGCACGGATACATATTTTTATGAATTCAAACGTTTGCGGCAGGAAAGACATGAAAGTGCTTCGATGGATATGATTCCATTGCATAAATGTACATATACGTGAGGTACTACATATAAAAGCACTATGCATGTTAGTCAAACTTATTTCAAGGCACTGATATAACGTTAATCAACAACAGTACCATACACTATGTCATTCCTAAAATTCTCAGAACTTCTACATAGATAATTGTGTCGCAAACTTCTACATTCACACTGGATTTGCTATAAGTGCTTTTGCAATGCATAATAGTACCTAACAATGTTAGGCTTTAACCCTAATGTTGCGCCCAGCTTTGGCACATTTTGTGAGAGTGTCGCAGGTACGGCTTTTGTGCCAGACAGATGTTCTGTGACACCTGCAGTGAGCTATGCCAAACTCTACTGGACGTCGTTAACTTTGACTCCGTGGACTGAACTTGGCAGATGTTTCGCGCATTCGTATTTCGCAGGCCGCTCTCAGATTTCATAAAATGCTGGGAGCAAATATTCGCTAAAAACGCCGCACTGAGTTATCCGCCACAGCTGGCTACTAGGCGATTCACTGTGGTGCTTCGGGTCCGAAAAAAGACCTCAAGTTTTCTTTTGAATCAAACTGAAATGTTCCTAATTTGTAAAAATTGTGGGAATTTTCAGAGTTTTGTAGCAGTTTGAAAGTTGTCTCGCAGACTTACGTAGTGAGGTGCTCCTCAAGGTCGAAAGGAAGGCGAGTAATGACCTGTTAATGGCCACGCTGTCCGTGAATCGGGGTAAAAACAACTTTCACCGTGTTGACAGGGAGGATATTACCGAACCCAGGCACATCTTTCCTCAATCTATCACAATTAAGGGGTAATCAATGCGGCATTAATGAGCCAATAAGTCTTCAACGCGAACTTGCATCGCGTTGGTTTGATTTTCTCGGCACCAAGGTCGTCACTGGGGAATCCTACTGTCTGTCCACTAGAGGAAGATAAATGACGACAGTGACTAGAAGTGATCACAAAAGTTTCCTTGTCTCGCGCGCGGAAAATTCATCCACCGGGGCTTCGGGTCGGTAACTCCCGTTGAGGGAGTCGGTATTGGCGCCGGTGTAATAAACACAGATAACGGAACGTTCGAGAAGATAGATTGGAGTTAGACGATATTAACGGACTTATGGAAGATCATGTTTTACATGTTGTGTTTGCTAAACGTCCGTGCCGCCAATTGTCGTGCACTCGCAGGCCGTGTGGCTCACCTGGCTCCTCCCGTTTTGCGGCAATTGTTTCCCCATTGGTTTCGCCCTAACCTTTCCAGTTGGACAAGTTAGTGCTGCTGTCACCGTGACCTTGTCGTTACGAGCTACACTAGCGTCCTTTCTAAGTCCTGCTATGAACTTACCCTTACTTATTGTGCGGGAAAAGCTAGATGATGGGGTCGGGGAGACGGTTACAGTGCCTCCGTAAGCCCGTATGAGAACAACACCGCATAGCGTAATCCCGCCAACAATGCAGCCAACCAAGAGAAACAATTCACGACACAGAAGCTCGCAGAAAGGGGGCCAATAGACAAGAAATGCGCAACGCGTAGGGAAATCGGATCTGACGGAGAGAAACAATCATCTCTGGTCGGGATCAATTAGTTAAACTAATAATATCATCTCAACCCGACAGAGCCTTTGTAGTACTTAGTGTAATCCCGAGCCCATCAGTGAAATTAACAGGACTTTTGGCCGCTAATATTTCCCCAGAGCGACTGTAGCGTACCTGTGCGGCCTGGTAGTGGTCTCAGATCCCCTTGTAATTGCTAATGTGTAGGACCGTCGTATTAATGAATACCGCATTACGAGGGACTGGAGTGTTGATGTTGGGATGGATTCTGGGGGACGTGGTGACGTCCTGGCCCACATGCGCCCCCCTCCTAAAACCCTCCCACCAACCGGTGGTCACGGTGCCTAGAATTTGTTAATTGCGTCTCGGAGAAGGAAAGCCCTGGGGGAAGAGATGGCATTAAATATTCATTGCAAGAGCTTTATATTGTAAGGACTATCCGAAATTGACGAACATAGTTGAAGATCAGTGGAGCAAGTGCAGACGAGAGTACGAGGGGTGTGCAGTTCGGTACTGAGCGTGCGCACCAGGCCTATTTACGTGTCGGCCGGTAACGTACACGTCTGAGAAGTAGTGAGTGGCGACCACCTGCTCAGTCCAGCCACGGTGTGACCACCGGACCGATTCTTGCCTGCTCCACTCGTACGGACCTCCACACACAGCTGAGCGGCACACATGCGCGTGCCCACCGCAGGAGGAGACTAGCGCCACGCGGTAACGTCTTGAGGTCGCTGCCGGCGGAGTTGAGAAGTGAGTGAGCTCGCCCGTGGGGGCTCGGCACGCCTGAAGGCACGGTTAGCCTCAATTGGCCCACAGCAGAACAACTTCACCCCGTGCCGTGCCACGAGGACTGGTCCCACACTACGAGAAAGTTGCCTCTATTCTGAACTGGAGCCGTCCTGCAGGCAAGAGGACTAGAAAGAGAACATCTATTCAGACCATCCCTTGGTGAACGGATTGCACAGGCTGTGGCTCTGATACACCGGCCCCAAACTGTGGGCCCCGGCACACACAGGACAAGCAGGCGGGCAGGCCTGCACTGTCGCCCCGGAGCACTTCTCCCAGGCGCCCGGTGACCCCTCCGTCGGGAAGCCGTTGTCGTCCTCGCTGGCGTGTTTCAGCTGCTGCGGGGGCACGGGCCAGACTAACCGCGCTCACGCCATGGATTTACACAGCTGTAAGAGTGAGTCTTGTACCGCACTTCACCGCAAAACACACATTTTCAACATTATATCACTCAACAGAAACAATTTTATTGTTTTTATCACATTCACTTTTTTTATGATACGTGCGGGGGAGAAGTTGTACATGTTCTAGTGCGTAGACAACTTCAAGTTGACTGCAAAGAAAGTTCCCTCCTAGAAAACCTCCAAACTTCTAAAACCCACTGACTAGTTGCAATGCTCGCAATCTGAAAGTATGGTTGAGGACCAAAACAGAACAAAAGTTCAGGTTGTTTTAGAGCTCGCTGCGAAACAACCACGTCGTGACGCGAACAATCTAAATCCGTGTCCGTTTGTTGGGATAGTTTTGCAACGAGTTTGACAATTTGTCATTCGGTCGTCGCGTTCCACGCGTGACATGAATTGTCCTCGCTCGCTGCCCCGTACGCTTTTCGGCAGGACCTTTCTACTCAATTAGCCCGATTGCACTTTTTATGCCGACCCGTCCATGCTGAAGAGAACAACAACAACAGCCAGTCAAGTCAAGATGATCTAGACTGACGTATCGCTGCAGACGATGTAGATGATAAAAACGTCTTCAAATGTCCTCAGCCTGCGTCGTAGACGGGTAATGAATATCCCGGTGGTCCGTCTATCTGTCAGGCTTTGACGCGCTGTGTTAGGGTTGAAGTGAATGGAAACTTCGTCTGATTTATACACAGGCGTCTGCCACCCAAGAATGGGTATAAAATCCCGTAACATATGAACTGCTGGTTTAGAACGATATTTTGTTGTCCAATGGCGTTTTGTTCCCGCTGTCGCATTTGTTTAGAGGAGGAAGTTTACCACTAGGGCTCGGCAGGCCAAGCTTTTAGAGACTCCGCCAATCTGTCAGCGGAGAAAAGTTCTATTCTCCCGGCTTGGGTCTTTCCAATAATCATCTTGTAATAACGGACTCGGCCTTTGTTGCCGTGCGCATAGCAAAAGAGAAGGCATTGTGCGGCTTTTATTACGAATATCGAGTTCATAATAGAGGAACAGAGCGGGGTATTCCCTCCGAGATTCGGCCGACCTAAAGTCGGGGCTCCCGGGCCCTATTCCTCATCAGACCCCGACAGTTTTGCTTATTAGGACCAGTTTAGGGTTTCCTCCACAGGCGGCTTGTGTTGTCCTCCATTTTTGCGTCAAATTCGATTCAACACGACAAAAACATTTGGTAGCTAAGATGAGTGTAGAAGGTATGATGAAGTCAGCCTCGCTGCTCTTGCCGTACTTGTGTTGTTGGTGATGGTAAGTCCCGTACGGAACAACACCGGGACGGCAGGCCGCAGCAACCGGCATCGACGCAGTTTGAGGATTAACAAGCGTGATCCTCGCGGGATAGCCTTCTTTTCTCTCACCTTGTCGAGCGAAATTAAAAACTGGGGTCCAAATCAAGGCCATCCTTTCAGGTCCAGTTTTTCAATGTTGGCAACGTTGCTTCTATCATCTTATCGGGTCAAAGAGGTCTGTGTGGGGGAGGGAGCTAGACGGGATTCGGCAGCTAGAGAAAACAAGAGGAAGTCCACACTATCAGTGTACATCTCCACGTGTCACAGGACCAAACCTGCCCGAGGTCTGCTTGTCAAGGCTTCCCCACCCTAGTGGGCTACAAGGAGGGGCGAACCGCTCAGTTGGCGGCATGTCATGGTTGGGGATTGAGCGAGAGAGGTTCGCCACGTTAGGTGAGCTTGAGACGTTACAATTGGCATAGCTTCTCCACCTCCTCCTAGGTCCTACTCCTTGAGTGCGCGATTCAGTAGCTTCTACACAAGCCAACAGAGCAGAGAAATCCGCGCTGACACGACACGAGCCCCCTCACACACACGACAGGCGGAGCTCACACACTGTGTGATGAAACCTCTCCCCGTTTGTTTCCCGTGCAGGTCACGGTGGAGTGAACCAGCTCGGCGGCGTCTACGTCAACGGCCGCCCGCTCCCTGATGTGGTTCGGCACCGCATCGTCGAGCTGGCGCACCAGGGAGTGCGTCCCTGCGACATCTCCCGCCAACTACGAGTGTCCCACGGCTGTGTCAGTAAGATTTTACGAAGGTAAGCGCATTTTCATTTCACACGATTACACAATAGTCCTTATCAGGCTAGGGGCAAGCTTAACATGCCCTAGAATACAACATACAATGACTCCCATATTATGATTTTGCTGATGGTTACTGCTGATATTGCCACAATCAATGCATACGGTTTTTACAGATACTGATACCCCAAACCGTCGTAAAATTGGTTTAGCAATAACAGGATCATTTGAGATAACATCTTCTAAGTCCGAACTTGTACGGGAATGTGTACATTTCCTAGAATGTCTCATAAAAACAGCCTACGTATATTTTAAGGTTAACAAGAATCTGTAACACTTCTCCTAAGAGTAATTTAATTCTATCACGGTTCGAAACGGCTTAACATACATATATTTGTGTAAACTGTTTATTTTTCTCCAAGTCAATGATCAAATGTTGGAGCGCGAAGATGTCATTTTCTAGTAATATCCAAACGTCTATATTTTCGCTCAATTTAGAATAAGATATAAAGTGAACGGTTTGTAAGGACAAAAACCCTCTTCCCCGAGTTCAAATTTTTTTTATCTAATTCTGTTTACCTGTCTTTAATCCAAAACCCATCAGTTCTAAAGGTTTTGCCTGCATGAACGTGTTAGGATTTATATTGTAAAGTGTTGTTTATGAAACAAGTGAAAGTCAATATTACACCGCACGCACATACATTGCTATGCGTGGATAGAGATCTACTTTCACTTCCATCGACTCTTGATTATATACGAATTGTATTGAAATTATGAAGCCATTTCCTGAAATTCACCCAAAATTACAGGCTTGAGTATATCCAGACATCTGTTCGCGGTTGTAGGTTATACCAAACCGTATATTATAGCTGTCAAGGTGATATATGAAATGTCGATATGGAGCAGTGCCCTTTCTGAATGGTAAAACTATAGACTCAAGGCTGAAAAAATTCTATCAAAGCGATGAACACATCTCGGTGACGTACCTATGATTTTGAGGAAATGTAGGTCGGCGAAAGACGAGTTTTCTGTTTAGCTTTCGTTGTAATATCGCGGTGAAGCCGGCGGCGTGAGCACCATGTGCGAATGGGTGTAGTAAAACCGCGCGCTCTCACCACCAACATATTCGGGCCGCCCTATGTCATCACTTCGGGCTATAACGATATAATGATATACAAGCGATTTACCTTGAGTGGGCAAGAATTGTATAATGATAGGGAACGGGGCATGTTTTCTATCCGTGCGGTCTTTTCCCTGTCGGCGGCCCAGGGTTGATGAATTTGGCTATGGTCGCGCACTTGGGGGTTTAGACCGGAGGTTCAAGCGGTACGTATTTCTAAGAAACGTGCCGTTTGGAGTTTTTCACGCGTTGAACTCAACCGAGTTGTGATTCCAGTAAATGCAGCCATACATGCAAAATCCGTAGTAAGGTTGTAAAGCTGTGATCCAAACAGAAATAAACTATCCGTCGAGCAAGATTAGAGTTGCGATGATCTTACAACCATTTGAGATAGAGTTAGAGAAGGGCTCTAAATTTGTGGAATGAAAAGACGTTGTACGGTTGGTTGGCGCATGAAACTTCAAAGCATTTGTTGACAGGGCAGGTATACGAGCAGATTAAATCATCCGAAGCGTTGATTCTAACACCTTGTTAATGTAGCGGCAAACCCGCGGGCGAGGAGGCGGTGAGGTTTTTTTCACCCCTCCTCACGCGTGCCCAGTTGTTTGTTTGTGACCACAGGAAGCCATTGAAATGTTTCTGGAGAATCGCCGTTAATTGGAAAATAAAGAGGCAAGTGTGTCTGGCTAACGTCTATCGTCAACATTTGCCTTTCTACTCCCACTGCTTTGTGCTGAAGGTTTGCACAGCGAGCAGGTGGCGAGCTTTGGGTCCCTTCTCGGCTCTGCTTCGTTTAGTTAAGCCGGGGTTTCTAATGGCATTGTGGGTACCAAATGAATACTACAGCCTTTTCTGTCCCATCGGAGATAGCAATCACAATTGAGTCTGCATTCAGTGGCAAGTAGGCCCGCCAATTACCGGTAGTGGAGAGAGAAGGAGAGCACACACACTTGTGCACACCTAGGTACACTCCATGCCTCCGTGTTAGTGGATCGGACAAAATGGATATATGTTATCTAGCGGCATCTGCGGGTTGATTTGGGGTATCGGGCGAGGATTAGTCCAAGCTTCGATCAGTAAATTTTACCACGGTAGCCAGCGGTGCGGATAACCGACATAGATTACTCGTTACGTGTGTCTACCACTCGATTTACCCTCA
The DNA here is from genome assembly GCF_000003815.2 of Branchiostoma floridae. Taxonomy (NCBI): domain Eukaryota; kingdom Metazoa; phylum Chordata; class Leptocardii; order Amphioxiformes; family Branchiostomatidae; genus Branchiostoma; species Branchiostoma floridae. The sequence continues at coordinate 18,775,371 of NC_049981.1, read as the reverse complement.
AAAATAGCCATTGCCACTTGGCGGAAGGTAATGGTCCAAGAACAGGAATAGATAGAAAGAAGAAGGCTGGAACCAATAGTCAATGAATATTCACAGTCCGTTAGTGTTGTTATTTCAACGGCTAGCCATCTCGAGAAAGCGTAAAAAATCGGGGAGGTGGCTCGGCAGTATAAATATGGTATTAACGGGATATACCGTTGTCAAAACATTTGTACACAACTGCATCTGACAGAGTATTGCTGTTGCTAACACGTGTACGAGTGTATGCTAAAGTGTGGTGTTATTCTGTGGTGTGAGTCCATTCTGTACATACCTCTGTTCGTTCTTACAGGTTCCCATGTACTTGCTTTCTTCTCGGTCACTTCTTTTTTCTATATCTTCTCCTGTCAAAAACACACACACACACACGTTTTTAATTTGCCGACATTTTCGTCAAAAGCATGTTGCCATGATTATTTTATCTCCTCACCTTTTAAGTCTACCATCTTACTTGCCTGTAATTTTCATTACTCCTGGCGCTTGTCTCCCCACTATCAGAGTTCATCTGTGTTGCTCTTACACCCCACTTTAGTGAGTAGCCGGTGTGTTTGAGTCCCATTTGCGTAGGCCCGTGCTTAGAGACTCGTAGCTCTTGACCGTCGCCGAGCCTGCCGATAATCCATCAGGAGACTAGCGGTCGGGTGCTTGAGGCACAGCGCCCGCCAACCACCAGCCGCCCCGGCCCCTTGCCTTTTGATCTCTCACCCTTGAATGAAGCATTTGCGCAAAAATGATGCTATCAGGGCCTACTTTTGCACAAAAATGATCATATCTGCACTCTTAGGAAGCCATAATTTTCATTAACCTTGTCTACCATGTCTGAAGAGTGCGATAGAGATGGTGGTTTCTGCTGTGAGTTGTCCCTAAGGCAGCTCTCTGCACATTCCCGTCTACGAACTGTCACTGTTACTTAGAAATCAAACGATAAAGAAATATGAAAATTTCAATATTTTCTTACTTTGTACAGCGCAAATTGAATTCAATCGAAGACGACATATCAATTGTTAAATTGTCATCCGAATAGATGTCTATTTTGAGAAAAAGGAAAATGTGGAGAGACCGTTGAACGGAGAAAGAGGAGAATTTGAAGCCACGCTTGCTGCAGACTTCCCACTGGTTGTGTGAATAAACTCGGTCAGCTGGGCGCGTGGCGAGGGACAGAGGCACCCTGGCGGTAGCATAACAAACCCGATCCCCTAACCTCCCTTCTCGGCTGCCCCCGGTTTTGTTTTCCTACATGATCTTGTGTGTGCCCCGAATGGAAGCGTCCACAGAGACCAAACATGGGGGATTAAGGAAATTTTGTTTGCGCTTGAACATGAAACAAACCGTGGCCTTTGTACTGGTATTAAATGGCTGTGTTGTGGGAGAGATGCCGCTGAAATGAAGACACACCCCTCGGAGGGGGATAACACCGTGGTACTTGGTTGTACAGAGACGTGAGGTGGCACGCGGTAAGTGTGGCAGGGAAACAGCCAAGGGCCACATTCTGCACGTTTCACGGGGCAATGATAATCTTTTTGGTTTTGTACAGGAATAGCAACAGTTACGTTTGTGAAGCCAGGAAAATAATCACACGACCAGAGCAATGCAAATGCACAAGTTCTCAAAGAAATGTGTATTCGTTGTCTCTTTGTAAACGCTAGCTGTAGACACTGAAAAGTCGGTGGTTTGTGTACAAGTTGTGGTTAACAACCCCCAATACAAACTTATTCCCTTTTATACTAGTACTTACGGCAAAGAAAACGACATGGCAACGTTTTGACTGATTGTATAGACAAGGGTCACTGTCCCTGTTTCTGCTTCCCACTTCGAACAAATGGTCGAGACAAACTATATGAAAACTTTTACCCATCATCTTTCATAATCACGTAAGATATACTGTCGTATCCCTGCCCTGTGTCTGAGTCCCCCACCTTTGTGTCACCTGGTTTATACCTGTATTTGAGGAGTCCCATAGCGAAATGACACTGACACATGGGTAGGCTGGGACACCGCGACATCCCGTCTCCGAATAAGGCCGCTCCATCCTAGGATCTGCTTGAAGAGATGCCAAGAAACCTTGAAGATAGGACAACAAATGCACAGATAGGAAACTTCTGTATCCATTTAGCGGGACGCGAGCCATAAGTGCTGTACCCAAGGGGGTTTTGGGAGGGAAGAAGACAGTTGGATCAAGCCAAGAGGCCGGGCTTCGCAACGATTGAGTGCTTCTTTCTATCCGCTGAAGTAGCACTCATCCAAGCACAAAATGACGAATGAAGAAAGGACGTCTTTCCTTTTTATTTGCGTACATTTTTCATGTCGTTTCCTTAGTTCGGGTCCCGGGCTATGTCAACTGTGTCATACCTCGGCGTCACGGACGGGAGTTGCCATGGCAACGGTGCATTACCGTCCAAAACCTTGTCTGGTCGGTCTGCAGACTTCTGAGGGAAGGATTTCAATGTCGTCCGACTTTCTGAGCGTAAAATGGAAAATAGAAACTTATTTGTGGGGAAGATAGGTTTCCTACCCCGAGGAAAAGCCAGATTGAGTCGATCAAGCTGAAAATACCGGTCTCTCCGGCTCAAGTGCACTCGAGTACAGAAATATCTAACATATGATTGGTGATGCTCGAACTGCAAGAGAACAGATATAACGTTATGAGTACTTGTCGCAAACTTCTGTTTCTTTGTCTTCCACTTTGCTGTATGTATTCTAACAATGAAAGGCAAACAGAAATGTAAACAACCCAGAATCAGGTAACGCGACCACAGGGCTTATCTAGATAGATATTCTCCCATCAAACTCCAGTTTTTATCCCAGTATATGTCTTATTTAAAGCTCAGTAAAAATATCTACTTTCTTCTGGATTAACAGTATGAAACCAGCATATCAGTATCGTTGCTTTTGCACCACAAACAGACATGTTCTTCTCTTCTAACAGGTACTATGAGACAGGCTCAATCAAGCCGGGTGTTATCGGAGGCTCCAAACCTAAGGTGGCGACTCCGAAGGTTGTTGAAAAGATTGCCGAGTACAAGCGACAGAACCCCACCATGTTCGCATGGGAGATCAGAGACAGGCTACTGGCGGAAGGCATTTGTGACAACGACACAGTTCCCAGTGTCAGCTCTATAAACAGGTACGGAGGCAGACGACGCACACATTTGCGTTATACTCACATTAGATAGAATACACTTTATGTGCTAGAATTGAACCAGAGAAGTCTCTATATACATGAATGTATTTCTCGTAGAAATTTGGCCACAACAACACGGACTACCGATTGAATTTTACTGAGAAAAAGGCAATACATGATACACTCACACACACACAAACACACACACGCACACACACACACACACACACACACACACACACACACACACACACGCATACCCACATGATAATCGCAGGTGTTGCTACATGTACACTGTGAGTACAGTCCTTATCATGGAATCAGAAATAACAGCATATGCGCTGAAGGCGTCGCACTGACAACATCATAGCTCATGTGTTACCTCATATTCCCATATCAGATCGTGCCGCAGATAAGGTACATATAACATCAAGGTAAATACGTTGTTACAGAGTGCATGGATATACTTTAAGCGTTTAGGCTCTTAGCAAGGATCACCAACAAATAGAAATAATATTTTGGTTGCACGTTAGAGGTTAGAAAAAAATTCTGATACATTTTAGCTTAATCAGAACTAGGTCTAATCCAGTACCCTTTTGCTGTGTAATTCCTATAGTTTTTGCGTGGACGACTGTTCGCGTAAATACTTGAATAAGAAGATATTTAGTAGATGGGGACAAGGTGGTTTCTGGATCACATTCAGTGCATACAACAAATCTACGGCGCATTGCCCGTGCAAACGGTGCCAAAGAACGCAAAAATTCAGCGTCATTACTAGCTTAATAAGCAGGTATTATCACTCCGGTCTTGTATAGTACAGGACATCTCCCGTTCGCGTGGAATCGGTGTATAGATAAGATAGAAGCATCCCGCTCATACCGACTGCGCCGTTCCCTCGCACGTGGAGGGAAATGGCGACCCACCGTTCTTCGCCTGAAGGTACAACAAACGTAGATCGCAACGCGGCTACAAGCTTCAGTTAAAGACCATAAGGTACAAGAACGGGATCTTATCAGGGAACGCGGGAAGCTTTTCAGTTGGCAAATATGAGACGTAAAAGACGCCAGAAACGGTTAGGCAGTATCCCGCTTTCAATGCTTTAGGAAGCTATCATATTTTCTAAACATCCAAACGGAATTCCAAGCATTTTTGCCTTTCAAGCTGTCAAAATCATCTCTATATACGCATGACAGATGCTCAGATGCATGAGGTGGCTTGATTTTTGGAAACACGTGTATGTAGATAACAACACGTATTGTAGTACCAAGGGTATATCAGGCAAGTTGTAAATATTGTATTATTCATCATTACCAATGCGCGACCTAGATTCCAGTCTTTCGGTATCTCGCTCGGCTCTCGATTCTTGAGCTCTTGTGTTCGTTTTGGATACCGAAATTTAACTGGAGATGTGAAACAAGTAGCAATGCTTCTGATGTCTTATAACTGTTAAAAACCTATCAACTGTAAGTTGCCCTAATGCAAAGTCTCTATTAACATCAACAGGTATGGGAAACAAATCCTCGTGGCTCGATCACCCTCCGCGTTCTGTCGGCATTCCCCCAATTCTCATGCCGATTGTGTTATGATTTAAGTTTCTCTCCCTCTCACGCAATCACGGTACAAAACTGCCCCATGTGCAACCAAAGCCACAGAATTTTACATGTGTTAACAAGCGTTTGGGCCAAAACTTCCTGTATGTAACTGTGCCACCCCCATAGCGGTAACCTTGGCGGTGCTGGTACCGGATCTTGTGCGAGATGTTGGCCTTGATTACCCTCCTACTACATCCACCCGGGGCGGCCCGAAGGCCCCTACACATGAACTTAAACATGCCCCGCACTGCGGAAATACTTCATTTGTTCGGCATTTTCTTAACTACTAAAACCTCCACCTTGCATTGGAAATGCACCTTTTCACTAGTGTTTACATTATCATCAGTGAAACTGTACAAACTAATACTACTAGTACTGATGAATTTAGGTTAATTTTTATTTTCCAACTGTTCTTTCGAAAAGATCAGGATCGGTGGATATTCCGATGATGTTGTGTTGGTTGTGCCCCGCAGGTTTTCGTCCTTGGTATCTATGGGAAGTGGAGGATCAATAGGCCACGCAAGGCTAACATTATCCGCCAAGACTAAGAGATTTATAATCGTCTGGTAGCAAAATGGGTGGAGAAGATAGATGGGTACAGGACAGGGCCGTTCAGGGCCCAGATGCTCTCTGTCCTCCAGGTATAATAGGCTTCGCATTTCCACAGAAACCAAAACTAGACTGTCGTATCATCCAAGGCGCTAATATTGGCCTAATTGTGACAATCACTTGAAGAGAAACAGCACCATTATCTAAGAGATTACACATGTAATGCTGGAAGGCATGATCTGATTTTCTTAAGGAAGGCCAGATGTACTCTTCAATGCGTTTTAATTGCTAAAAGCTCCAAACAGTTGGTGATCAAGATTTAGTACAAAGTAACTGGAGAGGTTGTTAATTTTATGGCCCCATCTAAAGGCATGGTTTATGATCGGAACAGCCAATTATTCTATAGCTGACAGGGGGTATATACATCCAGCATCGTACCACAGTAAGCCTAAAATTAGCAATAAGAAACAAGATATATCCTGATATTTCTATTTGAAGTAGTTAGAATATAGGGAAATTGATATAACTTGAAATGACAACAAAACACAATAGATTATTACGTTTACATGGAACACCCCTCGATCTGAATATGGAACAGTCCGCAATCTTTCATTGAATAGAAAGAACCTTTCCTTCAGGTTGACAAGTCTCCTTGAGTTTGACAGTCTTGCCAGGATTTCTTATTCAAAAGCATCCTATCATAGTCACATACATTACAACACACGCCATTACAACACTGTTGCAAAAATAATGAAATAATGAAAATATGAATAATAAGGATCATTCGGTGAATCTTATACCATCGTAATTACCGTCGCCAAAATTTGAAGTCTATTGAATATGAAAACGTAGATACATGCGTTTGATGACTAAGGATTGAAATGTCACTTGATGTATCTTTTAATTGAAAATACTCAATGATTCATTTGTTCAAGAAGGAGAAAAGTACACTGACGTTCCCTGGAGAATGTTTATTTTACTGACGTCTGACAGAAATTCTAGTCTTTTCTAGTCTCCAGAGATCTTATCTACGATAAACAAGGTGATGCTCATAGCCGCTTTCCTAGAATCTCACTGGAACACCTTGGGACGTAACGTTAGTATAGCTGCAACTGTCGGTACAAAACACATTTCCTTCTCATCCGATATCCGTAAACACCGGAGCTGAAAAGGCCCGCGCTGGACGGTCAAAGAAGAAACGTGCTTTACGACTGATTGTTTAACCGGTAAACTTCCTGTATCTTAGTATTGTTTCGAAAGTCCTTCGAAAATTTCTGGTTTGCTAAAAGGGATCGAAAGGTATGCATTTTTGTTTTTCTTCGAAGCTTGCTTTTGTTGTGTACACTGCCCGCGCCCTTCCTACCGTGCCCACTCCCCAGCCCCGCGGCCATAAGAAAGCATTACCCGCCTTATTTTGACAACAGCGCGCCATCTGGGTCTGAAGGACGGGCCAGGTTCTCAGGAGGAGCTGGTTATCTCCTTGGCGGGTCCTTTGATGTGGACGTCCGGACAGGTGGGCCACCTGTGTCTTCAGACAGGTGTTGACAGATGTCGGTACCGTCTGGAGATGTAAGATTGGGCAGGAAAAATGCAAACCAGGATATCATCTTCAAAACACATTATTTTGACAAACAATGTGACTTTTACTTTGTTTTGGCCAGTGTATCTGTTAACTTTGACCTCAGGGAAAGCCATTCGTGACGTCACGTATCAATAAATCGATACTCCAGCTACTACAGGAGTGAGAAATTTTGCTCCCAGACCGTAAACTGAATTATGGTTAGTTGTTTTAGGTATCTCGATTCAATCAGAGTGTCTATCTCTGTTTCGACCACCAAGGAGCAATAAAAATCTCGTAAAATGTGGAAAATATAAAGTACACCAATAAACGTGCAGACTTGCCACGAGAAAAGTTTGATCCGAAGGTACATTAAATATTGTGTGCATTTTTGTCCGGACAAAGTTAACTTAAGTTCTCAGACAGAATTTCTGATATCTCTCAATATGTCAGTTATCAGTCGGACGATATCCTACTCAGTCGTCGCCATCAAATCCCAGGTAGGCGGTTCTGATACGTCGACAGCATTCCTATCCAAGCCACAGTAATGGATTTTTATTAAGGTTCTGAGACCCTAAGCCCCAACTTACAACTTAGGGATTGGTAGGGATAGCGATTACTGTCCATGTAGGTACCGCTGGGGATTGCTCGCATTAACATCCGGCTCAGATACAGGTAGATCGCATTCAGCCAAATATGATAAACTTCTCCGGAAATTTGTCAGCGCACAGATCAGACGAAAGGAAAGCTTGCCTTTGCTGTAATCGCCTTCAGGAGCCCGTAAGCTGTGAGGTAGAACTAGAAACACTCTCTCTAACATTGATAGAGAGAAATTCAATATGTTAGCATTATTGCCAGGATTACAGTACAGTGTATGTACTTCCCCGTGATAAAATTGCGCACGTCATTCTAAATTGTTGGAGTCTTCATTACGTGCAGGTGGATTTATTTTGTAATCTGCCACAGAAATGATACCAGGATTTTTACATAGTACTTAAGAGTTCGATTCCTGATGGTAGGGAAATGGAATTCACTCAAGATTGGTAAACATCTGGAATTATTTTTTTCAGTCACCATTCGTTCGGTTGGTAACTTAATTCGTTTGGTGTATTTGTTCGATAAAAGTATTCTTTGTACAATACTTATTTCGATATAAGTCAGGAAAAAATATATCTATGAAGTGCTTTACGTCGCACGCCCACACCACTGTAAGCAGAGTGCATCCTATCTTCTCTCTCGTGGACTGTCATGATGAAAGCAGAAGAGCATCTCCAAACCGCAGTCCATTTAAACTTGAAGTTCTGCAGCGCTTGAGGAATCACGCTAGCTTTGATTTCGGCCGCGGCCACTTTGATACAAGGCGAAATGAAAAGTTTCCATATCTTTTCGCGCGCACTCTAATGCCAGTAATGGCCTAAGCGTCAGATGAGTGGCTGTTAGCGCAGACATCGCGCCCCGGCGTCAGGAATTATTAGAGAAAATGTAAGTGTGGTTCGCACAATCCGCGCCTCCATCAAGTCTCGACCTCGGACAGCCCGTGTCAACACTCTCGGAATGGGATGTATCAAAAGTGAGCACCACATTCGCGGAATTGCTGATTCAAAGGCATCAAACGTCGGGGCGGGAGAATTTATCTTCCCATTTATCGAAAGTCGTGTTGGCAAGGTCTCCTAAGCCGCAGCCCCGACTTTGTAGGCTCGGTCCCTGTGCGCAGAGGGTCACGTAGTATTATTACTATCAGAGTGGCGCTTGGTTATACTCAGAGAACCTGGCATTATTCCTTTTACCAACGGGAACCTAAATTGAACTGTAATGCCCTACTTCGGGCCACAACAGTGCAAAAGTAATCAAAAACTAAAAGTCTCATAGGGGATGATTATAAAGATTCCGTCTTGCCCCGGGCCATCTGTAACAAAATCCGAGGTTTTTATTTTCTATTGTTATAAAAATCATGGTTCAGACCTGATGAAAGAATAATTGATAGAGTAGATGAGGCTAATGTGTATGTTGTTGAAAATGACTTTGTTTTGGAATACCTGGTGCTGCTGAGACGAGGTCCGTGTGTGACAGACGGCCCGGCCCTACAGTCTGACGGCCCGTTGCGGCACCTCCCCTTCAATGCCGCCACAGTCACGTTCTGCTAGTCTTGATGTACGACCAATATTCATCCGAATATTCAAAACTGATACCCGCAATTTGTATTATTTCCTCCACAAATACGAGGTTATGAGCCTGATGAAATATGTAAGGCAGGTTTCTCCGCTACGCAACCGGAGATATAAATGTTTTGCCCTTTTCCTGACTTCATTCTTAAATTTTAGATGTCCTTGACGAGGCAAAAAGCAGAATGGTGAATGTAGCCATGTCAGGGCCATTTATTCATCAAAAGGCTTGTTCAAAGGCAGAAGGATACGACATGAAAATTTGTGAAGTCTTGGGGGTTGGAGACCCTGTGTCGTAAGGTTAACTCGGTGTGTATGCCGTAGCTCTATACTCTATTCAGCCGGAGTCTTCAAAGACTTTGAGTTAAACGACCCAGCCTCTTCGAACAGCCATGCGTTTTTTTCCTCCTCTTGAAACGCCCATTCTTTTCTACCAAACAGCCAAGGGAAGTGATATTCTTCACAATACATGAAACAGAAGAGGCGACGTACGAGTAAAAATGTTATCAATCGTAAGTTGTTCAAAGATGTACTTGTCACTGAGTGACGGTTGCTGCGTTTTGAAGGTTAGGATGAAAGGGTTAGTTAGATTGGCCGTGCTTAACGCCCAATTTACGCAGCTAACCAATGGCTGGAACCATTCTGTTAAAGGATGCAAAGTTCAAAGATGCTTGGTTCGTTTTTCATGCCCAGACCTCTCCGGAGAAAACCCACACAGTTCTCGTCAAATCAATACAGGCAGGGATACCGAAAATATTAGTATTGTTTATAGTTAAATCTAGCATGTCTAAACTATTGATTTATATAGACCAACCTTGTACTTATTAACGCATATCGATTTCAATTTAAGGTATAACCAAGTATTAATAGACTATTTGAGTTCATGATGATATTCGATCTATATGCAGGGTAATATTTCAAGGTGAGGAAAACGTTTTGGACATGCCTAATTGTAGTGGCACAGCTACTGTAACATCAAAATGTCATTAAAACCGCGATAATCTCCGCCGTTTTCTCCCTCCTCGTTTCTTTTATTACCCGGGAAAGTGATGGAAAAAGGACGGGCGGTTCTCGATATGTTTTATTCATTCCTGCTATGTGCAGCTGTAAGTGGATGGAAAAAACGGGCGATAGAAACCAACAGTAATAGTATGTTTCGTGGACAATGTCATGAAAATGTGGGATTTTATTACGTGTGAAAAATGAGGATCAGTGATTGTGTTTTTTTTTTCCGGGTCCTTAGAGCCAGCTAGTTTATGTCTTGTGTTGTTGAACGTAATGTTAGCTTAGCGTTTCCGCGTTCGTAGTTCTCAAAAGAACAGGCAACCCGTCCAATATTGCTTAGCGTGGCCTTTCAACACCCGGTAGTTGATGTATTGTTTCTTGTGTATAGATTAAATGCGGCGTTAAGATAAATAGAGACAGAGCATCGTGAGGGTTCGGCGGCGAGTGTAGCAGGGGAGGGCCCGTCCTTTCAGCGGGGTTGTCGGGGTCGGAGCGCTGAAAGGACCCGAAAGACCTTTTTCTCTGACGTTTTGTGATCCTTTGTGGCGCGGTTGTTCAGAGGGCTGTTGTTGTAAATCCGAAGCCCGTGACTTGCACAAAATGTTTCCTTGATACATTCTTCCACTATGTTGTATTTAAACAACTTTATTCCATTTTTATACTGAGATTACACCATTTTGTGACCTCTGCGGAAAAACATGGTCTGTTCAGTTACGCCGTTCAGCTCAAACCGTAGAAATAAACCCTTCGGGTTTTGTACTCGCACTTTTCCTGCCATATGCACCGTGAAAATTCGCCCACAACGTCCATTGTTGGGGGCCACACTTTTACCGGGATTGAAACGTAACCGGAGCACCAGGCCCTAACAATGGCAGGCGTCCGCGCACGCGACGCAGGCCGACGTCTCAGGCAGGAGACGTACCCGACGCCACCTACGTCCGTCCCGGGGGACCGTCTGGAGAAGCCCGCCCGCAATAAGCGTTGTACCGGGCCAATTTCTACAGGCTAATCCCAATCTTACACCACCACCCTCACAAATCGAAGCAAATGATCAGAATTATCGAGTGAAGAACAGGACAATTTCTCCCCCATCCATCAGCCCGAAATGGTTATACGACTCGGAATCAACCGAATGAATAACTTTTATAGGAAATTGGGAAAATATCTCTTCCCAGGGGCGCCATCGAGCCGCGAAGTGGGGTAGAATATCGTCGGGAAATTTCGACGCCATTATCTACGGTCGGTGGAGATCGGAGAGATATTTCAAGTGTAAAGCGGCAGACAGGTCGGAGTTGGAAGTCTTCCGTCCCTAACAGCGAGCATTTTTCTTCATAAGCGGTTCGGCTGCATGGCTGTGTGTAGCAAATCTCTGTTCGCGTCGGCGGATTCTGTCTGACGTAAAATAACTAGCTCAAAACCAGGTCAACGTAGGACCTTTTATAGCTCACCCTGACGCACAGTGTATCCCGACAAATCCCATCACAATTAACCTTTCACTTTTCTCCTGCGCCTAGCAATGTTCTTCTTTTATTATTAAGTTGTTATTCAGAAGAGTGCATAAAATCGTTCTTAACGTTCAAAGTGAAACGTTGGAATCGTAGATAATCTTATATGATACTGCGGCCGGGTGTAGGAGACGGGGACACTTGGTAGTGTTCGCTGCCAAATTACATTGCCGTTAACCTTTTGGCGCTCCGGCGGTGTCTGGTTCGCGGACGTCCGTGCCAGGTCCAGTACCAAAGAACGTGTGAACCAACCTCCCCCTACCTGCCCGGACACTCCCACCACGGGCCGGGGTGCGATACACGACCCGAGAGCTGTAGAAAACGATCCACCGTTCAGCTGCTTCTCTCTCCAAGCAGAGGTTAGGCCTCGGCTTTTTTTACGCCTTTTTAGGCGTTTTTGTCCGGACTTCTATTTGTCACGTTTTCATTTTGGCTGGACAAATATAAAGGCGCAGAGCAGAAATCCGGAAATAAAGACGCTGGAAACCTTACCCCTGCTTGGAGAGTACTCAGCTGCGCCTTGTGTCGGCTGTTCCTCAAAAGAACTTCATCCTTCTATTCGTACGTCACTGTTCGTTACGTTACACATAATGTATAGATGAATGTGAGGGCAAGGTATATAGAAAATCTCTGCCTAATAGTGCAATGCCATGATCTACGTCATACGCCATCAGCTGGACGGGTAGCTAGATTCTGTAGGACAGGTGACATAGTTGTACACAGCCAAACAGTTCTGTCAGCGCTTTGATTAGCTTAGGGCTTACATAGTGGCAATATTAGAAAGCACAGAACACAAAGGGTCAACTATAAAACGCAATAAAGTCGACGAAAACTCCAGTTTTTCCAAAATAGATGCATCCATGTGAAATCCAGGAAAGTTGAATCTATTTACAGTGATCCACATGCCCTCCTTTCATGTGATCGGCAAGTCTGCCAGTTTACATTCCGCACAACGCATAGCCAAAACAGTTTACCGGGACTTTGAATACACTGTGATTTGGTAATTCTTTGGCCAATAGGTTTAGATCCTACATTGGGGGTAAACTGTAAACAAAAAGGGGACCGATGTTGTTTGCTGCTTTATCGCAAGATGCACTGGACAAACAGGGTGTCGCGTGTTCGACTTTTCTCAGGATTAACAAGCCCAGAATCGAAAAGGTTTAACTCTTCTAATATGAAAAAGAAGTGACCACACCGAATTTATGTCATCAAATAATCTCTAGCAATGCAGCCTTAATACCGCTTAAATGCCAACAAGCTATGCGCATCCACGGCGAGTGACCACACCCAAATGTAATGTTCTTAAGAAGAGATCAAGAGAGATTGTCTCATTTGGCTGCGGTGATTGTGGTAGAAGAGCGTCCTAAATCCCGTGTCTTACAAGAGATAGAGACGCATTACACATTGTCGTGCTGGTATTCTTCGCTGTTCGTTAAACTAGACACGCCCTCGTTGCAGTAACACCTGGGGATATTTGGGTCGTCTTGCCACGCCTTACTTTTATCTGTCCGAGCTATCTAGTCAAAGATAGCCTACCGCAATTACTAAGGAATAGGGCAGCTTGTAGGCCAATTATTGTCGGAAATGTGGTGCTCCGGCCTATCGACCACGGCTCAGTTTCCATCAGAACTTATTACGAAGGTCTATCAGTTAACGTAGGCAACTGAAAATGAT